>NC_090657.1:6577825-6692825 GCF_040937935.1 Hyperolius riggenbachi
CGCTTCATAATAATAAGAGAAAACGCTTCAAAAATCACCAGCGTTTTGCGGATCTGCTGGCGGTTTTTGGTGTGCACTAGGCCTAAGGGCTGGTGCACACCAGAGCGGTTCTGGAGCGTTTTTTTTAAACGCTTGCAGGGGGAAAACCGCTTGGCTAAAGAAAGTGAATGGGCTGGTGCACACCAGAGCGGCTCGTTTTTTCCACAAACGCAAACTCGGGGGCTGCAGCATTTTTTAGATTTCTGAGGTGTTTCTGCCGCAATGTTACGTGTAAGAAAGTGGAAGATCGATCTGAAAAACGCTAGATCAGAGTGGTTTTCCAGGCGTTTTTGTTACAGAAGCTGTTCAGTAACAGCTTTACTCAGGGACGGATCTAGACCAAGTTGCGCCTGGGGCAAGGTCAGGTTTTGGCGCCTAAAGGTCAGGTTTTGGCGCCTAAACTGCCATTCCCCATCCAGTTTTAGCACCTAAAGGTCAGGTTTTGGCACCTAAAGAGCAGGTTTTAGCGCCTAAACTGCCATTCCCCATCCAAATTTTGCCGCCTTTTTAAGAATTCAACAAACTGCGCCTGGGGCAAGATACCCGCCTGCCCCCTGCCCCCCCCCTCCCCTAGATCCGTCCCTGGCTTTACTGTAACAATATATGAAATCTGCTATACAAAATGCTCCAAAAACCACTAGGCATGTTTAGAAAACCTCTCTATCCATGCCTAGAATCGCTCTGAAATCTGCTCCAAACACCTCTAGCGTTTTGCAGATCTGCTAGAGGTTTTTGGTGTGCACTGGGCCATAGTCTCAATACTACACACAATCCTCAGCACAGCAAAGCACATGACATATGAGTGGACTAGCACCACAGTGCAATTTCACATTGTCCAGCAGAAGTTATCCCCCGTGGTAGCAGGTGGTCTTGTGTTCACAAACCTCAAGCCACAGGTGCAGAATCCAGGCTGCTCAAGCCCACAAGGACAAGAAGTCAAGATGTGGTCTGCATGTTATCAGGTGGAAATAAAATGCTTTATTGAATCAGGCATAAAATCCATACACCAACTTGCTGACATGTTTCGGAACCACGTCATCCTTAAAGTGGATACGAGATAAACTTTTACTCATTGCATAATTGTGTTCCTTTCATATAGTTTATAGGGCATTCCTCAAGCCAAATACTTTTTTGTTTTGTTTTAATACTCTAATTCCCTATAAACTAAACACAGCTTTTCAGAGAGCCTTGGCATTTTCAGACAGTAGCAAGGGCTCATGAAACCTCAGTCTGGGCAGGAGGAGGGGGAGGTTACTAGCCAGAGATTTCAGAGGCAGAGGGGGGGAGGGAGGAGGAGAGGGGACTGAATTTACACACAGGCAAGCTGATAGCATCTCCAGCCCTCAGCCTGTGACAATGTGACAAACAGAACATGGCTGCCCTCATTGTATCACAGGGAGAAATAATCATGCACTTTTGAAGCTGTTTGCTGCTAGATATGCTGTGTAAACTATCTAAACTTTAGATAAGATATATAGACAAGTTACTTGTTATAGTTCGTTTTTCATCTCGGATCCACTTTAAAGGATCACTGTCGATTCACATGTTTTTTAACCCTGGGATTGAGACAGTTCCTGAAGTCCTCCTAAATAATAATGTATATATAACGATTGGTGTTAGCAAGAACAAAGTTTCTGATCTGCAGAATCACCAATAATACAGATATATACCTGATTATATGATGATCTGCAGAATCACCAATAATACAGATATATAGATACTGATGTGTTAGCTGAGCAATGCTAATATGCCACTAAGAAGTGACGTAATCTAATCACACTTTAATGCACTAAGTGTAGTGATTGGTGTAACAGCAGTACTGGCAGTATTTGCACTACCTCACCAGAGGAGCTGGTGGGCACTACCCGTACTGAACCTCTCACCAGAGACAGGCGGTCCCTGGTGAGAGTAGAATGGTCAGACAGATCAGATCGGCAACAGACAGACAGGTCAGGTACAGAATCAACAGACAGAGACAGAACGAGTATCAGGCAAGGTTTGGCAACAGGATTAGATGGGCAGAGGTACAAAATCAGGAGACAGAGACAGAATGGTAATCAGGCTAGGTTTGGCAACAGGATCAGATAGGCACAGGTACAGAATCGCTGAGAGTGAGATTGGTAAGAACTAGCCAGAGTCATACACAGATAATCAAGCAATAATAACAGTAGTAATAATAATTCCTAGTCTTGTGTGAAATTCCTGGTCTCCTCCCAGATCAAAGCACACCGGATACTAGTCTAAGGTCTGAGCGCTAACACGTATGTATTCGCAACAGCAGACAAATTGCAAGTGAAGCCGAGAGACTTAAGAAGCGGAGGAGACCCCCAAGGCACGCCCACCAGCCACGGCCAATCAGGAGCGGCGAGCGAGCCCTCTGACGTCAGCCGACCAGCCGGTCAGCTGACGCGCCTCCTCCTGGCATAAAGATCCTGACGGTGAGCGCGTGCATGCGCTAATGTACCCGAGTCCAGCAGAGACACGCGTCCTCGGCGTACTAGACGCCTGGGACGCGGAAAAATCATCAGGCAGGGACCCAGCAACGACCGCGGTGGGTCCACCGCACCCGACATGCGATTACTCCCCACACCCGTCCTCAGCGTGCTAGACGCACGAGGCGCAGGGAGACTGGCGGGCAGAGAACCAGAAGCAGCTGCAGTGGTACTGCTATCCACCGCAGCTGACATGTCACTATTCATTACAATTTTTTTGATAGAAACCAGATACTTGAATGATAATGCATTATGCGGATTGCAGTCCGCTTCCTCAGATCAAATAACAAAAGTGTCTCAATACTAGCGATTTGCAAGCAGGAAGCGCCTCTAGGTAGATATGATGCTGTGATTATAGAGAACAGGAAAGTAGAGCCAGAAGGGGGCAAGCTTGGGCTGGAAAAGCCTCTAGGCGCTCCCTGCTGGCAAATCACTATTATTGAGACACTTTTGTTATTTGATCTGAGGAAGCGGACTGTGATCCCCGAAACGCGTTATCATTCAAGTATCTGGTTTCTATATAAAAAAAGAATATTACTTTTTTTGGGCTACCCCCTTCTTTTAGAGGTAAGCCTATTTATGCATGTTTTATACAGCTTGAATTATCCATTCCACACATCACAGCTTGGGGCTCCTCCTTGTAATGATCCGCGCTGGTGTCTGCACAGGCAGACAGCTGTTTGACCATTGTTTAGGTCTGAGTGCTGCAGGTCTCTGGAAAAGAGACCTGTCTTCACTCTGTAAGTTTCAGAGTTGCTCTGCTGGTGAGGAATTTGCATCCACTTGTCATGCAAATTGCTTAGTTGCTTCCTTTGATGGTTTGCAGTATAAATACCTTTTGCTCCCAGAATTCCCTGCTGGTCATGATGGTTTGTTCCTGTTAACTTGCCTGGAGTCTCAGCCCTCTGCTCATTGTTGGCTATTATTGCTAGCTTAGAGTAGATTCTCTTTGGGAGTGCTCCTTGCATTCCTGTTTAGTGCAGTCAGGATTGTGTATATTTGTACTGCCTATTCTGTCGTGTCTTGTTCTTGCGATTGCGCTGTCGCCAGCGGTTGGTGGGAGCAAATCGTTCTGTCTTTCCCTTGCGATTGTCTTGTCGCCAGCGGCGGTCGACAGGAAATCGTTTTGTCTGTTGGGATCGCATTCGCCCTAGCGGTAGTGGCGGTGGTTCCTTCTGTACTCTGTCTGGGAGTGTAGGCCAGAGCTGCGGTTGCTACTGGTTATTCCTTCTGTCTGTCTTGTCTGGAATGAACGTTCGCGTTCTTTAATAATTTTCCTGTTTTATTGGTTAGTTCGGGTTGGTGCGTTTTGTCTCTGTTGCGCTTTTCATGCGGAGACCGCGCCATTAGCGTGTTTTGTCGCTGTTGCGCTTTTCGTGCGGCGACCGCGCTTAGGCCCGGTTCACATTATCGCTCCCTGTCCGTATCCGCCTGATCGGATCCGGACCGTATACTGTACAAACGGAACGTACGTTCCGTATAGCAATGCAAAGGCTATGCGGACGTTCACACGCGTCCGTTCCGTACAGTACGGAGCCAGACCAGATCCGGACTCCGGACACTTTTCCAAAATGCGCTATTTTTTGGTCCAGCTCATCCGGCCCACGCACCCGGACCGGAGCCTGACTGCACCATCCGGATATAGAAAACCAATGGGAAACGGAAGCACAGAACACACTGGCTACAAACACCTGACGTTCTACCCCACTTCCTATGCGTATTTATAGCGGCCATTTCGGATGTGGACACATGGGCCCAGCATGTCTGGAGTGGAGCAGCAGTGACACACGTGCTGGAGCTGTTTTGGCAGTATGTCGGGAGGTGGAGGTGAGGCCTACAGCGGAGGACCTGATTCTACAGCACCTGTAGAATCAGGTCCTCCGCTGTAGGCCTCACCTCCACCTCCCGACATACTGCCAAAACAGCTCCAGCACGGATCCGGTCCGTTTGCATCAGGACTGCTTCAGGCTGCCATCCGGATCCGTGGGGAGAAAAAAAAAAACAACAACAAACTACCTTAAAATTTGTTGGGGTCTGCAGAAGGTGCACCTGGTGCACCACCAGGTGCACCTTCTGCAGACCCCAACAAATTTTAAGGTGGTTTGTTGTTGTTTTTTTTTTTCTCCCCACGGATCCGGATGGCAGCCTGAAGCAGTCCTGATGCAAACGGACCGGATCCGGATCGGAACCGTACGGTTCCAATCCGGATCAGGTACTGATACGATCCGGATCCGGTCCGTTTGCATGCCAAAACGCAAGTGTGAACGGGGCCTAAGCGAGTGCGTTTGTTATTTTCCTTGGCGTTCTGATCATTGTTGTTTGCTGTGTCTTTCTCGCTACACTTGTGCTCTGTCTCTACTCGGTCTTGTGTCACTGTTGGCCATCGCCACTCTTGCGATTGCGTTCCCACTTGGTTTCCGCTGTTGTGTGTTCACCGTCACCGGGTGGCGACTAGATTGGTGGACACACATACATTCTGTCTCTGTGCTCATTCTCTCTTTCACTGGGGGCTATCTTGCCCTGTATTGCTTCCCCTCGTACAATTCCTATCTGGCATCTGTGGCAGTGCAGAGGGTTTATTCCTCTGCACTCCACAGCTCCATCTGCCGGTGGGAATTCCCCTCTACAGGTGCATTGCACTAAAGCTGGGTTCTGTTATTCAGACGCTTGTGGAGGGTTTCCGCAGTGTCAGCGCGCATCTTGTGCGCTGACCACGGAAATAATTCCACAATCGTTACACTACTCCTTCCCAGTAACAGCTCTACAAGTCTACAATGTATTGGGAACAGGTTTGTATGTGCAGAATTTTGCTGTAGAAATGAAAAGCAAAGTGAAGAATGCCGTTACCTGGCTGTAGTGCACTTGGACGTAGAGCTCACTCCGCCCCCTCAGCGTTGCCTTCCATGTGACCCTTCGGAATTCCAGCACTACAGAATTGTCCTGAAGCAGGAAGTCATGAATGTAATCCCCGGTGCGCAGCGGACGCACCATCTCCCCTGTCAGAAGAAGCATTGGTTACATTGATTCATGTTCCTACCCATAAATGCACCAAATCACATGAGCAGTAATAGCCAACTAAGTGACTTCTGGGTACGACCAGAGATGGACTCAGGTGTAATAGGGCCCTAGGCAAGGATTTGCATCCCTTGTGGTCCTTTTAGTAAGCTGAAGTGGAGAGAGGTCAGAGCAGGTGGCAGGTGCGCCCTTTGACACCCACTACGCCCCATGCACCTGCCTAGGATGCCCAGTGGATGATTCTGCTCTGGATACAACCATACAGGGGACTTTGTACTGAATTGCCAGAGGTGATTTATGCAACAACATCTCCCGCTTGGACTACTGCAACTCCCTCCTGTCAGGCCTTCCTCAAAACCGCATAGCCCCCCTACAATCCATCATGAACGCAGCAGCCAGACTCATCTATTCCTCCCACCACTCTGTCTCCACGACTCCCCTATGCAAATCCCTTCATTGGCTTCCAATTCACTTCAGAATTAGCTTCAAGATCCTATGTTTGGCACACAAATCCATACACAAGTCCTGCCCAAGCTACATCTCTGACCTGGTCAGCAGATATACACCTGGCCGCCCACTTCGCTCCTCCAACGACCTCCTCTTAACCACCCCACGCATCTCGCACTCCCATGCCAGACTGCAGGACTTCACTAGAGCTGCCCCCATCCTGTGGAACTCTCTCCCACTGCCCATGTGGCTCGCTCCCACCTTCAAATAAGCACTAAAAACTCACTTCTTCAAGGAGGCCTACATCAACTCAACACTGCCCTAATCCTTTCTGCCAATAACTTCTTGCTGCACCCCCTCCTTTTGTGTCACCAACCCCTCCCTCCAGAGTGTAAGCCTTTGGCAGGGCCCTCTCCCCTTGTGTATCATACATGACTGTGTGCACTTTACCCAGAATTTGGAACTTGTTACCACTACCACTCCAGTGTATGATCTGGCATTGTACTATTGTCTGCATTGTGTGGTGTATCTTATTGCTATTACCTGTATTGTTGTATCTATGGTCTGTTACCTGTATTGTGCTGTCACCCCTGTTATCATTGTCTGTAACCTTATTTATTGTACAGCGCTGCGTAATATGTTGGCGCTATATAAATCTAATAAATAATAATAATAATAACAACAGCATTTGGCAAATGAGGACCACATTTGTATATTGGTATGAAAGCACTGAGGGTTTGTTCACATGTAAAATTGAAATCACTAATGGCAGGCTGGCAGCAATTTTCTATTTTTTTAGCGTTTTTTCCCCTCCCGGCGCTCGTCTGCATGGTATGATTTTGTGCAAAGCGCTTTTGCAGAGCGATTCCATTTTTGCACTTCCTGACTGACGTCAGGAAGTGAACTCTCTGACCCAGAAAAGGATAAATACAATGTATTTATTCTTAACACAATCGCCGGCCACCCCCCAAAAAAAACCGCTTTGTGAGCGCTTTATGTTTTCTCTATACCTTCCATTGTAGCAAAATCACCCCGAAAATGGAACATGCAGCGCTTGTGTGAACGGAAAGCAGACAAAACACGCTGATATGAACTATCCATTTATTTTAGGGTGTTTTTCAAAGTTGCCGGCGCTCAAAAAGAAGCACAAAACGCCCTAGGGGTGAACAAGCCCTTATTGTTACTACTATAGGTATTATTTTTCGTTTTGGTATTTTTCATATTATATAACTGTACTTTACATTTTATAACTGATTGTCTCACTAAAGTAATGGTAAGATATTGGTTTCATAATACTCTAATCACCTTTGTTTTTGTTGGCAAATATGGCAAATTCATCCATCTCATTTGGATCCGAAACCATTAGCTGTTCACAGATCTCTGGGACAAGATCAGCTGCCACCTGGTGGAAGGAGGAGGAAACACAAGAAAAAGATAAACTCACTAAAAAAAATAGACACAACACACTGCTACAAGCTATTCTGTAAAGAAATGTTATCAAAAAGCATTGATTTAAATAATCTCTCTCTGCATAAGGGAGGTAGGTAATGGTGTTTGCTGCTGGGGGCGCAGGGAGCAGCATTACCTGCTGATCCTGATCCGTACGATAAGCGCCATCTTCTTGTCCTGGCCCCAGCTTATTGGATAAGGCATCTGGATGTGTATTTTCCAGTGGTTGCATGCCGCGGTGCATGCCTGGGGATGTAGTCCAGGAGATGAGGGCACAGCTGTACTGTTCTGCAAACTTAGCTACTGTTGAGGCCAGTTGTGAAAAGGTCGTCAGTCCGCACACCACTGGCCGCCCACTGCCATTGCACCGGAACGGTTACTACATGGATCTCTGCTAATTGTGCATTGTATGTTGTTCATGTTTGCTGTGCAGATATTGCACCAGCACTTTCTTTTCTGGCAAATAAAAGGCTTTAGAGAGCAAAACACATTTCCAACACATTTCACCTGAATTCCCGCCTCCCATTCTTCCCAATCGCGAGGGTGGATTGTGATGCTACCTGTATTGTATTGTGTATCTTATTGCTTTTTATTACCTGTATTGTTGTATCTATTGTCTATTACCTGTATTGTGCTGTCAGTCAGAGCTGTTTTCATTGTATGTAATCTTATGTATTGTACTGCCCTGCGTAATATGTTGGTGCTATATAAATCCAATAACTAATAATAATGGAAGCTGCCGTAGTTATTTCCTTTTAAACAATACCAGTTGCCTGACAGTCCTCCCGATCCTGTGTCTCTAATGCTTTTGGCTATAGACCCTGCACAAGCATGCGGCAGATCAGGTACTCTGACTCCACTGACTCTTTTTTCCTGGATTAGCCATATGCTTGTTCCAGGGTTTTAACTCAGACATTACTTATGCCAGAAGATCAACAGGGCTGCCAGGCAACTGGAATTGTTTACAAGGAAATAAATATGGCCGCCTCATTATCCCTTTCAACTCGGGTTCCCTTTAAGGGTGCCTCCGCCAGTGTTTTTAGTATAGATTAATACCCTTCAGGGTTTAAATAGTCACGAGAACCTTGTTTAGCCTTTAAACGATCCAACCAGCATCTGCGGCAACAGACCGGGGGTACCGAGCGGGGACGGTTATACTACCACAGGCTCTGATGGTGGTTTCAGGTTCAGCAACCCACCCTTGTGAGTATAAATACGTACACTTATCTCATATACCAACCTACCCAGCGATACCGCACCATCCTGGCTTTTCTCTTGGTACTTGGCGGTTACGGGTAACCATTAGGAATCAAAAATCCCTGTTCAGTAAAATCAGCTGTATTCTGCTTTACTGAATATAGCAATGCCTAGTGATTTGGCAAAAACGCAGCAGGAAATTTTGGCGCACCATGCGATGCCACAGGCCCCCATGTAAATTACAGCTATTTCAGCACTCAGTCAGTAATTTGTCCGGCCATCAAAACACGGAGCCCAAATTACAATGGAAATGCGTAATTCAGGTGGCAGCAATAGCTGTAAAGCCAAATTACGTCTTAACCCAGTGTCAATGCCTGCCTGGTGGGGGAATAGCAATTAAAGAGAACCTGAGGTGGGTTCTAAGAATTCTAACAGCACACAGAGGCTGGGTCTGCCTATACTGCCCAGCCTATGTTACTATACCGATCCCCCCTAAGCCCCCCCCTGCGATCTGCTGTCTCCCATAAATCACCCAGCCGTGCTGTCGACATGCAGCATGTCGCAGCCGGCTGTTTACTTCTGTAAGTGTTTACCTTTGGAAATGTCAGTCTGGCCACTCCCCCGCCTCCTCCATAGCGCTGGTCCCCGCCCGCATCCCTTCCCTCCAATCAGCGGGGAGGAAAGGGACGCGGGCGGGGACCAGCGCTATGGAGGAGGCGGGGGAGCGGCCAGACTGACATTTCCAAAGGTTAACAGCCGGCTGCGACACGCTGCGTGTCGCTAGCTTGGCTGATGATTTATGGGGGCATAGCAGAGCGCAGGGGGGGCTTAGGGGGGATCGGTATAGCAACAGAGGCTGGGCAGTATAAGCAGACCCAGCCTCTGTGTGCTGTTAGCATTCTTAGAACCCACCTCGGGTTCTCTTAAACGCTGCCAGGACTTGTGCAGGAGCAGTGTGGGACGTTCTTCGGCTTTACCTTGTGCCTAAATTTACAGACGCTTTAATTACATGTATGCGGTGAACGGACACCGAGGTCTCTCTGAAAGAGATACAGCAAAGGAATTACATTCTGTGGTAGGGGAAGTGTCCAGCATCTGGGCTCAAATGTATTTGTAACATCTGATCAAGTAGCTTAGAGATAAATACATTCACCTGCAAGCGCCTATGCAGCTCTAAGGCTTTGTACACATCTAAAATCGCAATCGTTGATGGCTGCGTTTTGCATTTTTTGCGCAGTTCCCCCTCCCGGCGCTCCACTGCGCACTATGATTTTGTACAAAGTGCTTTGTATACACTTTTGCAGAGTGATTCCGTTTTTTCACTTCCTGCCGTCAGAAATGAACGAATAACAGCGCCAACGCAATTGCCGGATAATCGCTGGATAAGGCGATTTGCGAGCATTTTGCGCATTTCCTATACCTTCCATTGTAGCAAAATCGCCCCGAAAATAGTGCATGCAGCGCTTTGCTGAGCAGAAAGCGGACACAACGCGCTGATATTAACTATACCATAAGGATTCATTGCACTCGCGATTTCAGGGCGTTTTTAAAAAATCACCAGGGCGCTCAAAAAAACAAACAAACCAAAATGCCCTAGGTATGAACTAACCCTAAGAGAACATTTGTGTCTGCAATCGGCTTTAACAGCAAATATTTATGTTTGAAATGGTGTTTAAAATGTGTAAATTCTATTGATACTTACAGTAAAAGTCTTGATTTTAGTGGTATATTCCACTCCACCTGGTAAAACAACCACCAGACGCCGAGACACTCGACCAATCTGTTGAAAGAATAATATATTTTTTTAGAAAAGGCTTGCTTGTCAAAAATACATTAAAGAGGAACTTCAGCCTAAACAAACATACTGTCATTAAGTTACATTAGTTATGTTAATTAGTGGGTAGATCGGTCATACCCACCCTGTTTTAAAAGAACAGGCAAAGGTTTGTGATTTCATGAGGGCAGCCATCTTTTTGGTTGAAAGGAGGTGACAGGGAGCATGAGACAGTTTCAACTGTCCTGTGTCCTGATCACCCCTGTCAGTTGCTAGGCATCGAGAACAACAACATCAGAACTCCCATCATGCTTTTCACAGCATCGGGGAAAAATGCCCGGGCAGATTTCTTTGATGGGGCGGAGCTTAGCTTCTGTGCAGCTAAAAATAAGGCGTGGATAAGAAAAACAAAGTTCTGATGCTGTGAAACTGTTAAAGAAACACCAAGCCTATTCAGTGCTGCTGAGTAGATTTTTAGTCTGGAGGTTCACTTTAACCTCCTTGCCATTCTGATGAATTCTGGAATTTCTGAAAAAATCACCAGCCGCATAAAACGCCAGCCCCAGTCCAGGCAGCTCTTGTACAAAACTCCACCTCCATTGGATCCAGCGCTCCATTTGTTCCTACTGTCCACCGGGGGAGGGGGAGGAGGGCTGAGCGGTGGGGGGCGTCAAGTGACAGACCATGATCTCACCCAAGGGATCGAGAGCCTCAGAACCCAGGGATGTGAGTATGACATGTGACATGCTCTGCAGTCACCTGACCCAGCCTCGGGATTACCACTTGCAGCATGTTTATTTCACCCCAAGCCCGGGTCAGGAACACCGTTAGGGAGGGTAAAGCAACTCCAGAATCCTTTCACAACATTGGAACTTACCAGCAGAGCTTCCAACTCCTTCCGTGGAGGGAGGTGCCGACGGCCATGATACAACACTGTGTGGCGCAGGTGTTCCTGACAGTTCCGGGAAATCTCTGCGTGTGAAGTCAAAGTTTAATGATTACAATACATAAGAAAGGCTCAGGAAAAACTAAGTGTACTTATACTGACATGTAATCTATGTTTCAAAGTGCACCTGCGCTGAGACTGTGGGCTTTATTTTTAAAGTAAACCAGAGACGAAGCACCCTCATGTATTTTACCATATATATCAGTGGGAACATTAGAGAAAACACCTACCCTGCGCTCTGTTTCATCCTTCACTGCTCAGCCTGCTTGTTATCAGCCCTGATAAAAATCCCTGACTGAGCATTCAGTCTGGCTTTGCTCAGGAATCATTATAGCTGAGTCTGTCTTCTCTGAGGTCTTTTCAAGCCCAAGCCTGCCCCCTTCTGGCTCTGCTATAATGACTCAGCTATAATGATTCCCAAGCAAAGCCAGACTGAATGCTCAGTGGGGGATTTTATCAGGGCTGATAACAAGCAGGCTGAGCAGTGAGCAGGGTAGGTGTTATCTCTAATGTTCCCACTAATATATATGGTAAAATACATGAAGGAGCTTCATCTCTGGTTCCCTTTAAAGCTGCGTTGCTAAAGCCGTACAGCTTAATGAGAGGAGCGCGAGCTCAGTGCACATTATACTGCGGTAGTCCAGCATAGCATGAGCTGGTAACTTACTCACTCTCCTTATAACTGATGGCTGCTCCACTCGTCCTGTCCTGAACCCCCAGCAGGCCCAGTGGCCTTCTAGGACATGATCCTGGCGCTTTGATTGGGCCAATAGGCTGGCTGTCACTTGACAGGCAGCCGACTGGGCCAATCAATGTGTGGGGATCCCGTACTAGAAAGCCACTGGACCCGTGAGAACGCAGGGCGGAGCGGGCATTAGTTATAAGGAGCATGCGTAATTTACCAGCGCATGCTACGCTGTACTACCGCAGCATAGCATGCGTCGAGTTCACCTCAGTGCAGCTTGATGAATCAAGGCCTAAATCTATAAAGTACACACACTACATGACTTGGGCACACTGGGGTTAGTACAAGTCTAATTTCTCCTTTCTTATCTGTTTGACGAAATAAAATAGAAAACAACTAGAAGAGTTTTATCAAAGTTAGTACTGCCACCACTGACCTGAGTAACTTTGCATTTGTTTTTATTTACAACATCACTAACATGAAAAATTGTAACATTTAAAGAGACACTGAAGCGAAAAAAAAAATACATGATATAATGAATTGGTTGTGTACTATGAATAATTACTAGAAGATTAGCAGCAAAGAAAATATTCTCATATTTTTATTTTCAGGTATATAGTGTTTTTTCTAACATTGCATCATTCTCTAATATGTGCAGATTACACAACATTCAGCATTCAAAATGATTCTTTCAGAGCAGTCTGTGAACTAATGACCTCTCCTCTAGCAGAGAAAAAGAAAACTGTTCACTTACAGTTGAGATAAAAAAAGTCAGAAGACAGCCCTCTCCAGGATTCTGAAAGTCGTAGAGATTAATGGCTTTTTTGCATTGAGATAACAACTGGAGTTTCTTAAAGAGAACCTGTACTGAGTAAAATTATTTAAAATAAACACTCGAGGTAACTTCAAATGAACATTTCATAATTACCTTGCCATCAGTTCCTCTCAGAAGCTCACCATTTTCTTCTTACAACAATCCCTTCCAGTTCTGACAACATTTTGTCAGAACTGAAATATATCAGTTGCTGTCAGTTATATATCAGTTGCTGTCAGTTACAGCTGAGAGGAGAACTGATGTGTCCATGTTTCCCTATGGCTCAAGTGAGCTATTTGACAGTTTAACAGTGTGCTGACCAGAAAGCTGTTACGTAATGTCTATTTTCAAAATGGAGGATGGAGAATTCCATTGATCACAGTGGAAAAACAGGCGCAGGAGAGGAGAAAGAGATTGATGAGTAGACTACACAGGAGGTAAGTATGATGTGTGTATGTTTATTTAGACTTTTATTTTCAGTTCAGGTTTTCTTTAACTCTTCCTGTACTGGAAACAATTACACTGATGTATCTGATCTTAATGTTTTATTTCTTAGCTGTACTACACATACAAATCATAATATCATAATATTTTTTTCGCTTCAGTGTCTCTTTAAAGTGGACCTGAACTCTTGCACAGGACAAAAGGAAAACAGAGAGAAACTCATCCTGTATGTATTTAGAGAGTTTAGCCCATCTAATTCCCCCTCATTTGTGTCTAATCGTAAGTTGTAATTTGATCTCTACTCCTAAGTTGTAATTTGATCTCTACCCTGTGTCATATGACTGCCATGGCAGAGATGGCAGATAAGCTCATTTGGAAGCACAGGAGGTAAATAAGATATCTGCTTCCATGAATCAGGAAGTAGAAACAGTGCAGATTAATTTTAGGATTTGTATCAGCTGTAACAGAAATGTTTTTCTTTAAAGGCTATTATGCTGTTGTGTATCTTTTAGAGCAGAGAGGACATTCTGAGTTTAGGTTCACTTTAACCTCTTGAGTACCGCAGTCTTAAACCCCCCTAGTGACCAGGCCATTTTGTACAAAATAGGCCACTGCAGCTTTAAGGGTTCGCTGCAGGACCGCTCAGCTCACAAGTGATTCCCCCCCCCCCCTTTTTTTTACAAATATTTATTTTAATTAAAATAACAATACATTTCTTCATTTTTTAATTATTTAATTATTCCTCCCTCCCTTCCCCCGCCAGCTTAAAGGAGGAAGTGCGTCATGGCGAGGCTTGTAACGCGACTAATAGGAGGCGTGCAAGCTGTTGGAAAGCAGGGCGGGCAGCGGAATTATTGGTAAATAACCCATTCTCATCCAGCCGCTCAGCTGCGGCAATTAAAGCTCATTTACCGTAAATCACGAGTAAAGCAGCCCATACACTCAGCCGATTTTCTGGCCGACCAATTGACCGATCGACGGCCGATTTCGATCGATTTCGATGGATTTCCATCGAACTTGCAGGGTGGAAAATTTAGGTCGATCTGATGAGATTGCTTATCAGTTTGCATTGGCCTTAATGGAAATCTGATGGCAAAAAAATGCCATCAGATCGAATTTCAATAGATTTCAAACTGAAATCTATTGGAATTCTATCCTGGTAAAAAATGTTCTAAAAACGCATCAGATAGATCATCAGATGCATTTCTTATCTATCTGCCGCCAATCTGACGAGTGTATGGGCACCTTAAGCCGTTGTGATTACTCATGAGAGCACCTCTGTTGACCACTTCCCAGTCCAAGGCTGCCAGAGGGGGGAGACTCCAACCCCCTTTCAGAAAGGACACAATCAGGTAGAGAACAATTTCTCCAGGCACATAAGTCCTAGCAGGAAAAGGACTGCATATTTGCATACAGTAAGGTGTTATGAATTCACACATATCAAGCATGAGTATCAAACTGTAAAGTATGGCTGAAACCTTCCATTGCTCAGCCGCAGGAGGACCGATCTGCCTGGCCAATTCCCAGAACGTGTCAGATTGCGCATAAGAACTTCTGTAAGGCCCCATCTACACGATACGATTCTTTGTACGATTCGATTACGATTCTATTTACGATCAAATTAAATCCGTCATGTCCGATCGGGATTCAATTCGATTCAATTCGATTTGCCATTGCAAAACAATGGCAAATCGAATCGAATCCTGATCAGACATGTCTGATTTAGGGCTCGTTTCCACTATAGCGAATCCGCATGCATTGTCCGCATGCGGATTCGCACAGCCAATACCAGTGGATGGGCCTGTTTCCACTTGTGCGTTTTGCAGAGCGTTTTTGTGTGCGGGGAAAATCTGCACGGCAGAGCCGTCAGAATTCACTCCCCGCACACCGCTAAGCGAATCGCATACAATGTATCTAATAGGGAAATCGCATGCGGTTTTGGCATGTGTTTTCCCCGCGATTTCGCATGCGATTTCGCATAGGAGGTAATGCTAATTTACACAGGCAGTGACATGGTTAAAATCGCCCACCTACTACCCTATGCGAAATTGCATGCGAAATCGCGGTAAAAACGCATGCAAAATCGCACCCGCATGCGATTTCGTCTGCGGTGATTTCCCGGCGATTCCGCACCGCACAAGTGGAAATGCAGCCTTAATCGGATTGTAAATAGAATTGTAATCGAATTGTACAAAGAATCATATCGTGTAGATTGGGCTTAAGGATGGGTTAGCTAGCATATTCCTAATGGCTGCAAACCCATGATGTATAAAGTGATACGATTTGTAGGGTTTCAGGGAGTTCATCTGTGCCTTGTCAAACCTGCTGAGTGGGAAAGCACAGCTGAGAATCAGACCCTATCTTCTGAAACTCCTGGCAAGAGTGTAGAGGTGTAAATAATGGAGACAGTGAGCTTGGGGAAGAGCTGGTTTTACAATTTCTGTCAAGGCTAAACCTAGATGGATGGTCTGCTATAGGGGCCCATACACTTATACCATTTCCCGCCGATATACAGCAGATTCCATCACTGTGATCTAATCTGCTGTGAAATCGTTGCACAAATGCAGAACGATCGATTTCCATCTGAAATCGATCGTTCCCGTCGATCTGTCCGCGCGGAAGATTTCGCTCGATCGCCCGCGGGTCGGGAGTGCATCGATGGCGGCGTTCGTATGTCCGACGACCGACGCTAGCAGCAATACATTTCCTGCTCCGCCGGCGCGTGTCCCCGCTGTCACCGCTGCTTCTTCTCCGCTGGGTTCTGGCAAGCTTCACTTCTTCCTGTCCCGACAGGAAGTTTAAACAGTAGTGCGCCCTCTACTGTTTAAACTTCCCCAGACAGGAAGTGAAGTGAAGCTGGAGCCCAGAGCGGAGAAGAAGTCAGCGGAGACCGGGGGAATCGCGCCGGCGGATCAGGTTATGTATGAGGGGGGGGGGGGGGGAAGCGGCGGCAGCACCACCACCACAGATTGTGATCGGTTTCAGGCTGAAATCGATTCACAATCTGTTTGCAGTAAAGGCAGCCATACGATCCCTCTCTGATCAAATTCGATTAGAGAGGGATCTATCTGTTGGTCGATCTGATGGCAAATCCATCAGTGTATGGCCACCTTATCAGGAGCTTGGACAAGTGTTAATTGCATTCAGCTCAGGAATGCTTTATGATAAAGCTGAGAGCTAAAAGAGCCAATCGCACTCTCTGGCAGGCCACCCAATATAAGGGGGTGAGGTGTGCAGGACTTGTCCCCGGATACCACAGAGACTTTGGTGCAAAATGTCAAGTAGGAGTCCGCACCACCTCTCAAGTTAAATCTTTTTTTATAAGTAGCAAAGAGACATATACATTTAAAAAGAACCAACAGGCAAGACAGTCCACTGTTTCGGGCTCCTGCCCATCTTCATGTTACCAGGTTCTGGCATAAGCCCAAAACAGTGGACTGTCTTGCCTGTTGGTTCTTTTTAAATGTATATGTCTCTTTGCTACTTATAAAAAAAGATTTATCTTGAGAGGTGGTGCGGACTCCTACTTGACATTTTAAAGCTAAGAGCTAATTGACTCTGTCCTGCCTGAATGTTTGCCAGCTAGAAAATGATTTTCTCCAGCTCTGCTGCTGTGTGACACTGCATAGGAGTTATGATGTATCTTATATGAATTATTTTGAATGTGTCACACCAAGTACCTGTTATCTGTATGTGCTTACATGTATTTTGGTTTTTATAGTTTTTTTATTGTAGTGGTCAGGGGCGTCGTTAGCCCCAAAGTTTAGTGGCACGTGCCCTGGATCTATTCAGGGGTGCCCTGGATGTTCCCCTGCAGAGTAGAGGCACCACAGCACCCAGCATGGCACCACACAGTATCCAGCATGGCATTACAGTACCCAGCATGCCCCATAGAGGCACCATAGCACCCAGCATGCCCCATAGAGGCACCATAGCACCCAGCATGCCCCATAGAGGCACCACAGCACATGGCAATGGGGGGTATGCTGGGTGCTATGGTCCCTCTATATAGGCATATTTGGTGCTGTGATGCCTTTATGGGGGCATGCAGGGAGCTGTGGTTATTTTATGGGGACATTCAGGGAGCTGTAGTTCTTCTATGTGGGCATGCTGGGCATTGTGGTGCCTCAATGGGAGTCCCATGGGACCACTAGAAGGTCAGGGAATGCTATGGGGGGACTGCCAGATAACCTGGTGGCAGGTCAGCCCGCCCAGCAGACAGCCAGACCACCCAGCACAGAAGCCAGGGAACTCTGCCTAATTATGTTTAAAGTGAACCTAAAGCCTGATAAAAAAAATGAGATGAACTCACCTGGGGCTACCCTCAGCCCCCTGCAGCCGATCGGTGCCCCCGCAGCTCCGCTTCCGATGCCTCTGGACCCGCCTCCTGGCTGCAATAGCAGCATAGGGGGCGATATACAGGCTGGGAACGCGAACAATCACTCGCGTTCCCATGCCTGTTGGCCGGTGACGGCCAAACCGGAAGTGTTCGCCGGCGGGTGCAGAGGCATCGGAGCGGAGCTGTGAGGGCACCGATCGTCTGCAGGGGGCTGAGGGAAGCTCCAGGTGAGTTCATCTCATTTTTTTTTATCAGGCTTTAGGTTCACTTTAAGTGGCACTGCCTATTTATGTGATGTGCTGCATTTTTTTTAATTAATGGAGAGGAGGGCTTCATCCAACATATTCCTGGGCAGGACTATTTATACCGCTGTTAAGTTCATGTAAATTTGTCTCCACCCATGACCACATTCTGGTGTATGGCCACACCCATTTTTCAGCTGGAGTGCCCCAGATCTCTTAGGATCCTAGCCACGCCCCTGGTAGTGGTCAATTAATAAAGAAATAATTTGTGAAAGTATCAGCTACATAACAGATCCATATTAAAATAACGATGATGTGGCTTTACCTTGATACACGCCACTGATGTCCTGAAGATACTTTGTCACACACGGCAGCAGAGTGGGGGACGGCAGGAAGTATCCAGTCAGTAAGCTTAGTACTAACCAACCACGGTTACAGCTCTCTCTGTCATGTTATAAAAAAACAGGTGATAAAACCAGGAATGGATAAAAAAATAGCAGAATATGCTGAACACTTTTCAAGGGACCCTGAGCGGTCAATAAAAATGAAATTTGGACTAACCCGGGGCTTCCTCCAGCCCCTGGTGGCCTACGAGATCCCCTGGTATCCTCCTGGTCTCTTCTGTGGTCCCGGCTCCGGTAAGTCGCTTGTGTGCGCCCCGTGCGCAGGACTCTTACACCAGCCGGCGTGATGACACGCAGCGTGCGCGGCGAAGGGGCACACACAGGCAGATTACCACAACAACATAAAAATAAATGGCTCGATGAAGCTGCCCTAACCCCCCCCCCCCTCCCCCCTTACGATCAGCACAAATAAAAATTCTGTCATGTTTGGTTAGTGCTATGTTTGTGCCCATTTGCAAAAATTCAGATTTGTGCTGCCTTCGTTTTGACGATAATAGCACTTATTTTCTCAGAATCTACTGTATTTTTGGACTATAAGATGCACCTTTTCTCCCCAAAGAGTACCCCAAAACTCTTATATCCCGAATACAGGAAGTCCCTGGCTTACGATCGCTGACCCACTGCAATGTCCTGTATTGTTCCCAGTGACCTGCTCCGCTCCCCCTGCAATGTAATTAAGCAGCGGTATCACTCACCTGACCCCTGGGGCCCACAGTGATGCTGTCCCCCTTTGTGTGCCTGGCATCCTCCGCTGTCCTCCTGCGCTCTTCCACTCCCCTGCAAAGCAATGAAGCGGCAGCAGCAGCCGTGGGCATCACTTACCTGATTCCTGGGGCTCACGTGGTCAGCCACGAGTCTCGCCCACTCCTTCCTCCTAGTGCTGATCACATCATTGTTATGTGATCAGGAAGTACTGGCACCGGGAGAAGGAGGGAGCGAGACAAGCGGCTGATCGCGCAGGCTCCCGGGGTCAGGTGAGTGATGGCCGCCGCTTAATTACCTTGCAGGTAGAGCGGAAGAGCCCAGGAGGACCCCGAAGCACGTCAGGCACAGAGAGGGGGACAGCTTCATCGTGGACTCCCTCAGGTCAGGTGAGTGATGCCCCTGGCTGCTGCTGCTGCTGCCGCCGCTTAATTCCATTGCAGAGGGAGCAGAAAAGCGCAGGAGGACCCCGGAGGATGCCAGGCACACAGAGGGGGACAGCATCACCATGGGCACCCTCAGGTCAGGTGCATGATACCCACGGCTACCAGAAGCAGACCACAAAAGGAGACAGGAGGAGACCACAGGGGGGGACAGGAGAAGGACACAAGGGGGACAGGAGGCGGATACAAGAGGGGACAAGGAGGAGGCCACAATGGGGGACCAGAGGAGGACAGGAAGTGGACAGCAAGGAGGACCGGAGGAGGACACAAAGGCAGACAGAAGGAGGCCAGATGGAGGAAAGGAGAAGGACAGAAGGGGACAGGAAGAGGATACAAGAAGGTACAAGGAGGAGGCCACAATGGGGGACCGGAGGAGGACAGGAAGTGGACAGCAAGGGGGACAGGAGGAGGACACAAAGGCAAACAGAAGGAGGCCAGACGGGGGCACAGGAGAAGGACAGAAGGGGGCAGGAGGAGGATACAAGAGGGGACAAGGAGGAGGCCACAAAGGGGGACAGGAGGAGGACAGGAAGTGGACAGCAAGGGGGACAGGAGGAGGACACAAAGGCAGATAGAAGGAGGCCAGATGGGGGGACAGGAGAAGGATACAAGGAGGACACAAGTGGAACAGGAGGAGGATACAAGAGAGGACAAGTAGGAGGCCACAAAAGGGGATAGGAGGAGGACAGGAAGTGGACAGCAAGGGGGACAGGGGGAGGACACAAAAATTGGGGGGAGAACATCTACAAGACACCCCTGGACCATCGACGCACTAGGTTAAGTATATGTTTTCCCCTGGTTTTCCCCTCTAAACCTAGGTGCGTCTTATAGTTAAAAAAATACGGTATAACATGACCCAGCCCCCATACAACAACCTATGGACGTGAAACAGGTATGGGTGGGTAGTGTGAGTGCTCGTTGGTGCTGCAAAAATAATCTTTCTACCTTCCATAGTTTTTGAGGTATTCAAGTTTTTATAAAGGCCAAAAGTTCACTCAGCCTCAATTTGTGATGTTGTAAGGGGGGGGGGGGGGGTATGGGGGCTGAGTGAACTTTTGGACATCTATAAAAAAGTCTCTCAAAAACTATTAAAGGTAGAAAGATGACATTTGTCGTACAAATGAGCACAAACACAACTCTACCCACCCATACCAGTTCCATGTGTATAGGTTGTTGTATGGGGACTGGGTGATGTTATAGTTTTGGAAAAAATAATGCTATTATCTTCAAAACGAAACCAGCACAAATCTAATTTTTGCAACACGAATGGGTACAAATGTAGCACTAATAAACAACGAGTGTCAGCGCCAAGGCAGGAGGCGACCGCAGCCGAGAAGGACAATGTCCAAAAGTCCACACAAGCAATGAATATATAAAGTCAGCGTAGGTCTATAGTAATACAGCTTTCATCATTTTTTGGTATACAGGATCTTCGAACAAAAGGGTAAAGAAGCAAGGCTTACCAGATTCCAACAATCCACATTATAAGGTTGTAAACGAGTTTGATAGGTGGTCCGCAGAACTTTCAAATGGTGTCGTTTCACCAGCGATGTTGCACACTACAAATTCCTCCGGAATATATTAGATATCCTGAGGTCGCAGAGACTCGCCAAAGGGGAGTCCAGTAGGATAGTGACATGAAAGAGATGTACGGCACATCTAAGTGTAAACCGTCTTTATTACATAACAAGTAAAACAATTTAAAAACAAAGATAAAAGAAACTCACATACGGGGCCCGTGCACTGGGAACCCCGAAAAAGTAGCGCGCATAAAATGGTCAATAGAAGACCTCAAATAAAATGGTGCCGCCTGTCGCCTTCCCGACCGGTTTCGCAATCTTGCGTCATCAGGGGAGTCCCCTGATGACGCAAGATTGCGAAACCGGTCGGTAAGGCGACAGGCGGCACCGTTTTATTTGAGGTCCAATCCTACTGGACTCCCCTTTGGCGAGTCTCTGCGACCTCAGGATATCTAATATATTCCGGGGGAATTTGTGGTGTGCAACATCGCTGGTGAAACGACACCATTTGAAAGTTCTGCGGACCATCTATCAAACTCGTTTACAACCTTATAATGTGGGTTGTTGGAATCTGGTAAGCCTTGCTTCTTTACCTTTTTGTTCGAAGATCCTGTATACCAGAAAATGACAAAATCTGTATTACTATAGACCTGCGCTGACTTTATATATTCATTACAAATGTAGCACTAACCAAGCATGAGGGGAGTTTTATTTGTGCTGATTGTAGGGTAGCAGCTTCCCGGAGCTAAAAGAAACATTAGATTAGCAGCAGATAGATCATCAGATAGATTTATGATCTATCTGATATGTTTAGGAACATTTTTTTACTAGGAACAGATTTCCAATAGATTTCAGTATGAAATCTATTGAAAATCGATCTGATGGCATTTTTTTGCCATCAGATTTCCATTAGGTCCAATGCAAAATGATAAGCAATCTCAACAGATTGACCTAGATTTTCCAGCATGTCAAATAGTTTGAAATCGATCGAAATCGGCAGCAAATTGATCGATTGGTCAATCGATTTGCAATCGATCGATTTCGATCGATCGGCTGTTAATCGGCTCAGTGTATGGGTACCTTTACTGCCGCCTTTCCTAGTTGCACAGTGGCTGTATTATCTTTGTTGTATAATCTAATCTTCTTTCCTTTGTCAGCTTTGTCGGCTCAGGCAGAAATGTGCTGCTCTGCTGTGATAGGTAGAAGTTGTACACACCCTCTCCACGCCCCCTCCAGGCTCTGTATGAGTCACAGACTCAGCTTCTCTTAGCCTATCACAAGTTGGTTAGCAGCCAAGTCTTTTGTTTGTAAACACTGCATAAAACTGGCAATTACAAGCCAGGTTTGCAGCAGGGAGTGGCAGAAACAGCACAGAGGGGCCCATGAGAACATAATGAATAGAACGGTATGCTTTTTATTGTAAGAATTTTAGAGTACAGATTCTCTTAAAGTAGAACTACGTCCAGAATAAGCCAGTACGGAGCAGCTGGCAAGGTGTAGAGACAACAGAGCAGGTGTGCAGTCTGCACAGGATACAGGCTGCTGTGACAGGGAATTCATTGCAAACAATAGAAAGATAAATCTGATCAATAATGGATTAAATTAGTGGCATTACTGGTCAGAAAACAATTTGGTGCTGATACAGTATATTTACCCTTTAATTTACTTTGATAGCAGCAACGTTTCCTACAATAAAGGCGCTCATACATTACACAACTTGGCGGCTGATCGACCATCTGATTCAATAATTATTATCGAATCATATGAAAATCGGTGCTGCTCAATCGACAATGAGACCAATTTCGGGCCCCGCCGTGCTCCCATCGCAGGGAGCATTCTGCGGCTTCCCAGTACTACTGAGCAGGTGCAGAACACTTGCAGCCGTGGCAGCGAGGCGGGGGAGTGTGCTTGGCCGCGCTGTGCCGGCAATGACTGACCCTGACTGGCCAAAGATAACAGGGCTGCTACCGGAGGATCCAGGAGGCTTTGGATGTCTATGAGGGAGCGATCTGCATGAAGGGGGCAGGAGGAAGCCCCAGGGATGTATAAAACGTTGCCCTCCTTTTGTCTCAGGTTTACGTTAAGTTTCTGAGTGAAAATGTGCTACTCAAACATTTGGCAACACATGTATAGTATATCCTACATTGAATCTGACCTTCTGAAATGCTTGCAGCTTGTAGTATTTGCACCTCTAAAATACTATTTACATATTCCTCAGAAGGCAAAGATAGACTTAGTGTATAAAAAAAACTATAAATTAAATTAAAATAAAAAATTAATAAATAAAAAGACACACCTAGGTTTAGAGGGCAACCAGGGAAAAAAACACTAAACCTGGTGTATCCATATTCCAGGAGTGTCTTGTAGATGTTTTCCCCCAAGTATTGTGTTCCCTTTGAACCTCCTGTGTCCCCCATGTGTCCCCTTCTGTCCCCCATGATCAGAAGCCGGGCACTAGGGGAGCCGTGAGGGAGAGGAGAGGTCTCTGATCACTGTTGGAGCCGCTGGATTAGGTGAACTGTTCTGCCACTGATTTCTGTTTATTTAGGGGGGCGCAGGAGACACATGGGGGACATGCGGCGGTCAGGGACTCATATTGACGGGCATTTGTAAGTTGGGGACTCACTGTATTTGGCAAATAAAAGGCATTGACTTTCTCTCTCATATAAGTGCGTCTTATATGCCAGAAAATATTAAATATTATTTTTTCCGGATGAATTAACCACTTGAGGACCCACCCTTTACCCCCCCTTTAAGGACCAGCGCTGGTTTGATTGATCTGTGCTGGGTGGGCTCTGCAGCCCCCAGCACAGATCAGGGTGCAGGCAGGGAGATCAGATTGCCCCCCTTTTTTCCCCCCTATGGGGATGATGTGCTGGGGGGGTCTGATCTCTCCTGCCTGCTGTGTGTGGCGGGGGGGGCACCGCAAAGCCCCCCTCCGCGGCGAAATTCCCCCCTCCCTCTCCTACCTGCTGCCTCCCCCGGTGATCGGGGCTGCACAGGACGGCTATCCGTCCTGTGCAGCCAGTGACAGGACGTCCCCTGTCACATGGCGGCGATCCCCGGCCGCTGATTGGCCGGGGATCGCCGATCTGCCTTACGGCGCTGCTGCGCAGCAGCGCCGTACAAATGTAAACAAAGCGGATTATTTCCGCTTGTGTTTACATCTAGCCTGCGAGCCGCCATCGGCGGCCCGCAGGCTATTCACGGAGCCCCCCGCCGTGATTTGACAGGAAGCAGCCGCTCGTACGAGCGGCTGCTTCCTGATTAATTAGGCTGCAGCTGGCGACGCAGTACTGCGTCGCTGGTCCTGCAGCTGCCACTTTGCCGACGCGCGTTATGAGTGTGCGGTCGGCAAGTGGTTAAAGGGGCACTATGGTGAAAAATTGTAAAATGTAAAATATGTGCAAACATAGACAAATAAGTACGTTTTTTCCAGAGTAAAATGAGCCATAAATTACTTTTCTCCTATGTTGCTGTCACTTACACTAGGCAGTAGAAATCTGACAGAAGTGACAGGTTTTGGACTAGTCCATCTCTTCATAGGGGATTCTCAGCAAGGCTTTTATTTGTTATAAAGATATTCCCTAAAAAGGATTTAAATGATGCTGGCCAGCTTCTCTGCTCGCTACACAGTTTTTTTGGCAGTTAGACAGAGCAACTGCCATTCACTAAGTGCTTTTGAAAATAAATAAATCCCTGAGAATCCCCTATGAAGAGATGGACTAGTCCAAAACCTGTCGCTTCTGTCAGATTTCTACTACCTACTGTAAGTGACAGCAACATAGGAGTAATTTATGGCTCATTTTACTCTGTAAAAAACAAACTTCTTATTTGTATATGTTTTCACATATTCATTTCACACATTTCACCATAGTTCCCCTTTAAGGCACATCTCCTGCTGTCTAGTTCTCTGGGCAATGGAAGAGAGGGCTAATGTCCAGATGGTGTATTAAAAGTTGATTCTTTGTTGTTGTGAGGAAAATGTTATATAATTAAGCAGAACTCCAGTTTGAAAAGTCACAAATTTGTCCGTAAATATGAAGCCTGTCACAAAACACTGGTTATACTTACAACTAAGAACCTGTATGGGCAGGTGATCTAGCACTTCTGGCTTCTCTGACCAGAAGCGAATGGTAAACGGGGAACAGAGGCGCCAGCAGGGTAAAAGTGGATAAAACCTTTAAAATTTGCTTGGAGGAAGTGGTGGACTTACCTCCATAAAGCAGACACAAAAGTCACTGAGGCGCTACTCCTGCTACTCCTGCTACTGCTGAAATTCTGTTTGTCCCCACGTTTATTGCCTGATGAAGCGGGCGTTGCCTGCGAAACGCGTTGCACTTTTGGGGTACTATACAATAAATGTAATTACTATTATACAGTCTTTTGTGTCTGCTTTATGGAGGTAAGTCCACCGCTTCCTCCCAGCAAATTCTAAAGGTTTTATCCACTTTTACCCTGCTGGCGCCTCTGTTCCCCGTTTACTGTACCGTGTCCACCCCTGGAGGAGGGGTGATCTACCCCTTTTCTGATCTACAGAGAGCGACTTCTTAATCCTGAGTGAGGACAGGTCTAATCTCCTCACCTGCCTATACAGTGGTTGCCTGTGTGGTAACCCATGTTTGTGAGTATAATTTTCTCACTTGTTATCTTTACTAATTTTTTGCTGAACTTACTACACTATATTGGGCTCTTGGTTTCTCTAACCTTAGAAGCGAATGGGGCGATGACTGGCAATGTCAGCCTTTCTCAACCTTTTTAACCTGGAAGAACCCTGCAAATTATTTTTGTATCTCAAGGAACCACCGCATTTATTTTGCAGGAGGCGTGGATTAAAGTAGGTGTGTCTGTTTATTTTACTACCACCTATTGCAGTGTCCCTCATTATACTGAGGTACAGACTAACCTGCAAGCTCATGGTGAACCAGAACTCATTGGAGTGTGTGAGGGACTACAATGGTCCTAAAAGCCCCCTTACTAAAATGCTATGGAAAACAAAAATTAGCTTTCTTAAAACAGAAAGAATGTGCGATAATTTAGGTTGGAGTGAGCTTGAGATGTCTCCCACAATGCAACACTGCTGAAATATGCAAATTAACCACTGTCTTCCATAGAAGCTAAACACACCTCCAGAACCGCTGGAATGCAATGATGTGTCAGCTTGTTAATTTGTACAGAGCCACAATAATCCAACATGCATACAGACTGTTTCGGATTGGTTGATCCTCATCAGTGCAAGGCATGGATTAATTTGGCTCTATGGAGTAGGACTTGAATTTACATATTTCAGCAGTGATGCATTGTGGGGGACATCTCAAGCTCACTCCAACCTGAATTATCGCAAATACGTTCTGTTTTAAGAAAGCAAACTTTTGTTTTCCTCAATATACTGTCTCCTTATTCTGGTGCCTTTTATTGATGTGCTCTTTATTATTTTGGCCCTCAATATAGCACTTTTTTTTACAGTCCCCCCTATTTTAATATGCTCTATCATACTCCCCCCCCCCCCCCCAGGATTAGAGAAAATGCCAGGGAACCCCTGGGGTTTCTGGGGAACCCTGGTGGAGAAAGGCTGGGCTATGGTCTCGCTCATCTAAAGTGTTGCATGGCCTACCTGATGCTTACTGAATTAGGTATTGCAAAGCACCTGTATGTGGACAGTGCATTTACTTTCTGAAACAGCTGTATTCCCAGATCACCAGTTCTCACAGATGCACCAAGCTCTTGTATGTATAATACTACAAATGACAAACTGGGAGACTTAGGTGGTTACATAACTTACTGTTTAGGGTTCTCTGTGATCTGTTTGAGCACCTGGCAGTAGATTTCATCCCTCAGAACTGTTTTCTCTTTGCAGAGCTGTAGGAAACATGAAATACTGACAGTATAAGCACCGTTGTCTAAGTCTTATGTACCACGTATACTATGTCATTCTCACCTGTAAAATCTCGTAGACACATTTGATGTCATCCAGCTCTCTGTATTGCTGGTCTCCCATAAGTCTCATCAGAGCTGTAAACAAAGCAAGCACAGCTCAAGATTTGTCCTGCTTTGCGCATTATCTCTGTATTTTATATAAATTAGCCACCAAGACAAGACAAATAACATTTATATTGTCAGGCTAAAGGTGCATACACACGCACTACATCCGTCAACAACGGGTCCGTCAGACCCTCCCTCTGCGCGGAGTTTCAGCCGACAGTAGCACGTGTGTACGCCCTGTCGGCAGACTGATAAGGCTCAGCGGATCATTCAGAAACAGCCTTATCAGTCCGCCGACAGCGCGTACACACGCACTACTGTCGGGAGAACG
This sequence comes from Hyperolius riggenbachi, assembly GCF_040937935.1. Classification (NCBI taxonomy): domain Eukaryota; kingdom Metazoa; phylum Chordata; class Amphibia; order Anura; family Hyperoliidae; genus Hyperolius; species Hyperolius riggenbachi. The sequence goes on from NC_090657.1 coordinate 6,605,091, forward strand.
CCCGCCCGCATTATTGTCGGCTGAACATCTGCCCAGCGGGAGGGTCTGACGGACCCGTCGTTGACGGATGTAGTGCGTGTGTACGCACCTTAAAATCGCTTGAGCTGCAGCCACTAGCGAAGGAGAACAAATAGGCGCCGGCAAATGTGGGCTCACCATGCCCGCCATAGGCTGACATGTGTATTACGACTATATTATTATTATTATTATTATTATTATTTATTTATTTATTTATAAAGCGCCAACATATTCCGTGGCGCTGTACAATGTAAGAAAACAAACAAGAGATACATAATGATACAGACAATGATATACATCAAATATGAACACTGATACAAAATACAGCACTGCTGATTACAATTTGATTTAACATGATGACTAAAATGTATAAATGTCTAACAGTGTGCAAGCAATTAAATTAATAACATTCCAGGACACAAAAGGGTGAGAGCCCTGCCCTTGCGAGCTTACAATCTAAAGGAATGGGGTGGAAACAAGAGGTGGGGATGTATACAGTATATGTACATGCAGTGCGCAATTAGGTTATTTAGTGGGTGCATGGCCTAAGCTAGAGAATATGCTTGTCGGAAAAGGTGGGTTTTGAGGGAGCGTTTACAAATTTCAAAGGTGGGAGAGTGGCGAATGTGTTGTGGAAGGGCATTCCAGAGGAGGGGTGAGGCACGTGAGAAGTCTTGTACACGTGAATGTGAGGAGGTAATTGTAGAAGAGGATAGAAGAAGCTTGTGTGCAGATCTGAGATTGCGGTTGGGTTGGTATCTGGAGACTAGTGAGGAGATGTACAGGGGAGAGAGATTGTGGAGAGCTTTGTAGGTTAGGGTTAAGAGTTTGAACTGAATCCTCTCATTAATTGGTAGCCAGTGAAGAGCTTGACAGAGAGGGTCAGCAGAGGAAGAGCGAGAGGAGAGATGAATGAGTCAAGCAGCAGAGTTCAGTAAAGAATTGAGGGGTGTTAGTCGGTTAGTTGGAAGTCCACCAAGCAATATATTGCAATAGTCCAATCGAGATATAATAAGAGCATGTACTAACATTTTGGTTGTGTCATGGGAGAGAAAAGGTCGGATACGTGCTATGTTTTTCAGTTGGAAATGGCAGGAGCTGGTTAGGGAGTTAATGTGAGGAGTAAATGAGAGAGAAGAATCAAATATTACCCCCAAGCACCGTGCTTTGGGAACTGATGTTATAGACTTGTTGTTAACATTAATTGTAATATCAGGCAAAGGGGTGGACAGGGATGGTGGAAAGACTATTAGTTCAGTTTTATTCATATTAAGTTTTAAGAAGCGAGAGGACATGAAAGAGGAGATAGCGGACAGGCAGTCGGGAACCCGTGTGAGGAGGGAGTTAAGGTCTGGGGCCGAGAGGTACAGTTGTGTATCGTCTGCATATAGGTGGTATTGGAAACCAAATGAGCTGATTAAGTTACCAAGACCGTGCATGTAGATGGAGAAGAGGAGGGGACCGAGGACAGAGCCTTGAGGTACCCCTACAGACAGAGGATGTGAAGAGGAGGCCTGATCTGAATAAGAAACAGTGAAAGACCTTCCAGAGAGGTAGGAAGATATCCAGGAGAGAGAGAGGTCCTTTATTCCTATAGATGAAAGGATCTGTAGGAGTAGAGTGTGGTCGACAGTGTCGAATGCTGATGACAGATCTAGAAGGATGAGTATGGAATAATAGCCTTTGGATTTAGCTGTGAGGAGATCATTAGCTACTTTGGTGAGGGCTGTTTCTGTGGAGTGGTTTGGCCGGAAGCCAGATTGGAACTGATTAAGCAAGGAATTTGCAGATAAATACTGACTTAGTTCAGCATGAATGTGGCGTTCAAGTAATTTAGATGCAAATGGAAGAAGTGACACTGGGCGGTAGTTAGCAAGTTCGGTGGGGTCTAGAGATGGTTTTTTAAGTAGTGGTGTTACAACAGCCCTCTTGAGTGAGGATGGAAAAATTCCGGTGGAGAGGGATAGGTTAAACAGCGATGTTAGGGCAGGGATGAGGCATGTGGATAGCTGTGGAATGAGATGTTATGGGATAGGATCCAACGAACAGGTGGTTAGATGGGATTTGGAGATAAGGGAAGAGAGCGAATGTTCGGAGAGTGGAGAGAAACTAGAAAGAGAGCAGTCAACAAGAGAAGTGGAGGTGGAGTTTGATGTCTGGAAAACACACTACGGATTTTTGCAATTTTATCTGTAAAGTATGTTGCAAATTCTTCAGCTGATAAGCATGAAGAAGGAGGAGGAGGGGGTGGACGGAGAAGGGAGTTGAAAGTACTGAACAGGCGCTTTGGATTGTGCAAGTGGGAGGATATGAGGGAGGAGAAGTATGATTGTTTTGCAGAAGAGAGAGCGGTTTTAAACGTGTTCAACTCTTTTTTTGTAAGTAATGAAATCCTCATTAGTATTAGTTTTTCTCCAACGGCGTTCAGCTACCCTAGAGCACCCCTTTAGCTGTTTAGTAGCTTTGGTCAGCCAGGGTTGGCGACTGACACGGTGTGGGCGGACATTGGTGAGGGGTGCGATTTCATCCATGACTTGCGTGATTGAGCAGTGATAGTGTGCAGCTGCTGAGTCAGGGTCAGTGAATGGTTGTTTGAGGAGAGGTGCCAAGGCATTAGAGACAGATTGCATGTCTATGTTAAGGTATAAGGGAAGACGCCGAGAGCCCAGTATAGTGTAGTATGTACTGTAAATTGGGTATGGAAGGTAAGTATAGGTAGGTTATACTCACAAACAAGGGTTACCGTCCAGGTAACCACTATGAAGGCAGGTGAGGAGATTAGACCTGTCAATGTGTTATGGTAGTTCCTGCGTATGTGTGAGCGTGCTTGAGGCAGCGTGGTAGGAAGAGAGGGGGAGAGAGAGAAGTTTAGTAAGTTATTATCAGAGAGCGGGAGAGGAGTATTAGTGAAATCAGTGATAGAACAGAGACGAGTGAATATGAGGTCAAGTGTATGACCATTAGAGTGAGTTGGAGCAGTGGACCACTGAGACAGGCCGTAGGAGGAAGTAAGTGACAGAAGTTTAGTGGCGGCAGAATTGTTGGTGTCAACATGAATGTTAAAGTCGCCCATAATGATGGTAGGGATATCGGAGGACAGGAACTGGAGGAGCCATGCAGAGAAGTGATCTAGGAAGAAGGAAGCAGGGCCAGGAGGGCGGTAGATTATTGCGATCTGGAGGTTAGAGGGAGAGTATAGACGGACTGCATGGACTTCGAAGGAAGGTAGAGAAAGAGAAGGAATGGGGGTGAGCGGATTAAAGGAGCATCTATCAGAGAAAAGAATGCCCACACCACCGCCATGTTTATTCCCACTTCTAGGCGTGTGACTAAAGTGGAATCCCCCATAGCCCCCCATAGACTATAGCAACGCTCAGACGATAATTCAAGTGCCGGCGAAAGACGGAACCCAAATTACTTGAAAACAGTGTAATTCGTCCTCCAGCAAGAACTTGCAGCCAAATTATATCTTTCCCCAGTGTCCATGGCGGCCTGGAGGAGGAATAGTAATTACTACCACTGGGACTTTTGCAGCAGCAGTGTGTGCCGTTTATTGCCTTCATCCTGCGCCCAAATTTACTGGCGCCATTTTTACATGTATGCGCCACTAGGGTGTGCTTGTTAGGGAGTCTAGCCTAAGGACTCCTATATCAGAGGCAGAGCCCTTATCCAGTACAATATCCAGGTGATCTTTCCAATGAAAAAACTCTACCCCTCATGTATACTTATCTGTGCTGTGATGTACGTACTCATAAAGTTGTTTGTCGCCTGCTCACTTAGCTCCTTATCGGTGTACAGTATTAAAGGCTCCTGAATTGGTACCTGGAAGACAATATATTGGCATGATATATGGAAAGTAGAGGAGAGGAGAGATGCTGATCGGAAATCCAGAGATGTTGGAGGTCAAGCAAATGACAATGAACAGTAGAGCCAGTTTTCCACATGTAATTATTTTGGTATGAAACGGACTGTGAATTTGTGCACTTATGTACTGATCAGTGTGAAAGCCGTCCCAATAACTGTACTTAGGTAGAGTATTGTGGTAAACCCAACATGTGAGATGGATATAGAGGTTGACATATTTATTTTCTTTTAAAGAATGCATATTCCCTGGCTGGCCTGCTGATCCACTGCCTTTAATACTTTTACCCATAGACCCTCAACAAGCATGCAGATCAGGTGCTCTGACTCAAGTCTGACTGGACTAGCTGCATGCTTGTTTCAGGTGTTTGATTCAGACATTACTGCAGCCAAAGAGATCAGTAGGATAGCCAGGCAACTGGTATTGCTTAAAAGGAAATACACATGGAGGCCTAGCATTGGGTTAATAAGCTGTAGGTGACTCAGTTCAGAGTGCAGTTCCATGCATGTAGCACTCTGTCTAATTCATAGATTTGTCAGCAAATCTCATAATGGTCTGATGCAGGCATGAGCTTCCAAATTCCGTGGAAGCTAATTTTCCGAAATTCCGGCAGAATTGGGGTTTCCGCATTGTACCGCCCAACTAGTTTCGTCCCATGACTCATCAGGGAAGCCCCTGATGAGTCATGAGACAAAACTAGTTGGGCGGAGCCTAAGGAGCGAGGGACGCTGGATGATCTCAAAGATAACTTATATGCGCATTTATGCTGGATTTTTGTGAGCGCACTATCTTTTAACTTTTTTTTAATACAAACCGGTTTTACACTATGTTGGCCCTGTTTGAGTCTTAGGGAGACTGATGCTGAAGGAGGAACGTTGATATATATCTATGGAGCTTGTTTGCTGGTCCGTGCTGGGTCAGCCATGACATTTGGTGAGAGGCTTCATTGAGTATATGGTGAAGGAGCACGTGGTGTTACTGTAATAACTTGGAGCACTGGTGATTTGATAAATCCCATAGCCATATATTGTCATCATACAGTATCACACTATTGGAGTGCCTTTTTGTTTTGTTTTATAGCCCCATGGTTTGAGCATACAAGAGGAGGTATAACGCATCCAAGAGATCCTGATTGCTGGCTGGGCCAGAAGCGCTGTTTGCTGATCCTGAGAAGGGCAGCTTAACATCTGGTGAGTGTATATTGTTACTGCATATTATTGGAAGATTTCCTGAACTCTATTCATTCTTCAGGAGCCTGAAGGGAGTTTTATGTGGACTTTTGGGACTGCCTTTTATGTTTATTATATATTTTAAGGTTTTACAAACTTTGGTTTATGTACTAAGGAACAATATTGTAACCCCCTGTTAATTGTGCTGTAGAGCACCCTGTTAATACTGCATATGGTTGGGCAAGTGATTGTAGGTTCATGGAGGGCGGAGTCTAGGGTGCCAGGACATCTGTGCCTATAGGCTCCTCTGAGGTAAAAATGAGCCTAATTAGTGTGTAGGTTTCCAGAAAGGTCTTGGATAATGTCTTACCTTTGTGTGTTGCACCAGCTCAATTGCTTTTTTGCCTTCAGCTGCCATTCCTTTCCACCCAAGCCTATAGGATACAAGCTTATATAAATTGATGCACAAGATACACAAGTACAAATTTCCATACACAATTATATGTAAAATAGGGATGCTCATTCGGATTCCGCGGAAATGCAATTTCTGAAATTCCGATCGGAAATTGCATTTCCGCATCGGAATGCGGAAATCGGTAATGCAAGTGCGTTAGGCAGATTTCTGCCGGAAATCGTGGAAATTTCCGCCGGAAATCGCGGAAATTCCACCCAACTTTAACGTCGATTTTCTCAAAAACTATAAGGTCTTTTTGAAAACTTGTTTTTGCATCTTGTTCACAAGATTCAGTTTAATAAACCCTGAACATTTGGTGTTTCTAGGACTTAAGGGGGCTTTGCTATTAACCGCTAAATTTGGCGGATTTTTACTGTAATGTAAAATGCAGAAAATCTGCTTCTGCCTATTTTCTGCATTTACATTACAGTAAAAATCCACCAACTTTAGCGGTTAATAGCAAAGCCCCCGTAAGTCCTAGAAACATCAAATTAACAGGGTTTATTAAACAGAATCTTCTGAACAAGATGCAAAAAAAAAAAAGCTTTCAAAAAAAACTTTATAGTTTTTGAGAAAATTGATGTTAAAGTCGGGCAGAATTTCCGCAATGGCGGAATGCGGAATTACCGCGGAATCGGAAATTGGCATTTCCGACCATCCCTAATGTAAAATCCCTGGGCTTCAGCTACCACTTATACGCAGATGACAACCACATCTACCTCCATACCAAGGATCCCTCCACCACCACCATGGAAACAGTATCCTCCGGCCTCTCAGCTGTCTCATCCTGGATGCTCCTGAAACTAAACCTGGATAAAACAGAACTCCGAATTTTCCTGCCTCGTGTTTTCTCCTCGAACATCTATGTCACTGTCAACGGTACAATCATCTGCCCGACCACACAGGCCCGCTGGTTGTCCTGGGTGTCACTCTGGGCTCAGCCCTCTCCTTCATCCCCCACATCCAAACCATTAATAGGACCTGCAATTTCCATTTATGTAATATCTCCGAAATTCACCCCTTCCTGACCCTGGATACTGCTAAACTCCTTCTCTATGCCTTCATTATCTCCCACTTGGACTACTGCAACACCCTCCTGTCAGGCCTTTCTCTGAACCACATCACCCCCCCATCCATCATGAACGCAGCAGCCAGACCCCTCCACCCGCCGCACCATCTCCATGACCCTATGCAAATCTCTCCACTGCCTCTCAATCTGCTTCAGAATCAGCTTCAGGATCCTATGTCTGGCCTACAAATCTACACACAGGTCCTACCCAACCTACATCGCTGTCCTGGTCAGCAGATAAACATCTGGCCGCCCAGTCCGCTCCTCCAACGACCTCCTCCTAACCACTCCACGTATGTCACACTCCTATGCACGACTACAGGACTTCACCAGAGCTGCCCCCATTCTGTGGAACTCTCTCCCACTGCCCATCAGGCTTTCCCCTCCTTCAGCACCTTCAAATAAGCTCTGCTCTTGATGCAGCCCCCTCCCATTCTGTCACCATCATCTCCCTTTAGATTGTAAGCCTTTTGCAGGGCCCTCCCTCTTTGTGTATCATACTTAATTATGCATCTACCCACAGAATAATGTGAACTTGAATTATTGGGACTACCACCTCAGTGCATGAGCCGGCATGGTGTCCCTTATTGCCTATTACCTGTATTGTGTTGTCTGTCACCCTTATTTTCCTTGTCTGTAACCTTATTTATTGTTCAATGCTGCGTAATAGGTTGGAGCTAAACATATCCAATAAATAACAATAATGTCTTGCATGACAAGAAACTGCAATTGTGTTCAGTCTATAATGACATGTGGCAAAATGTAATAAACGATTCAGGATACCCATTTTTACCTTAACCACCTGAGGACCGCAGTGTTAAAGAGACACTGTAAACTCAAAAAGTTCCCCTGGGGGTAAGTACCTCGGGTGGGGGAAGGCTTAGGGTCCCAATGAGGCTTCCCCCGTCCTCCTCTGTCCCACGGGGGTCTCGCTGCAGCCCTCCGAACAGCCGCCCGACAGGCCCGACTGTTAGTTCAATAATTACCTTTGCTGGCTCCAGCGGGGGGCGCTGTGGCTGCTTTCGGCACGGAAATAGACGGAAATACACGATCTCAGTCGGATCCGCTCTACTGCGCAGGCGCTGGAGACTTGCAGGAGACTTGCACCTGCGCAGTAGAGCAGACCCGACAGCGATCGGCTATTTCCACCTATCTCCGAGCGGAGAGCCGATACTGCGCCTGCGCTGGAGCCGGGAAGGTAAATAATTACATTGCCGCTGTATGGAGGGCTGCAGCGAGACCCCCAGGGGACGGAGGACAGCGTGGGAAGCCTCATTAGGATCCTGAGGCTTCCGCCTCCTGGGGTGAGCACCCCCCAGGGGAATTTTTGATGTTACAGATTTTCTTTAAACCCCCCTAAAGACCAGGCCATTTTTCTTAAATTGGGCCACTACAGCTTTAAGGGCTCGCTGCAGGGCCACACAACACAGCACACAAGTGATTCCCCCCCCCCCCCCCCCCTTTTCTCTCTACCAACAGAGCTGTATGTCTGATCCCTGCCAGGATGTTTATTTTTTTTTTCATAAATTTCTTTCTTTCTTTCTTTCTTTCTTTCTTTCTTTCTTTCTTTCTTTCTTTCTTTTTTTTTCAAAAACCCTCCCTCCCCCAGCCAGCCAATCCCCGTGATCAGCTGTCATAGGCTTCAGCCCATGACAGCCGATCACTTCTGTCTCCCCCAGGGGGACAGTCATGTCACGCGGCTGTTCCCAGTACAGTACTGCCATAGATCGCAGCGCTGTACCTAGTAAATAGACGGCGGTTTCGCCTTCTAACAGTCTCCTAGCGGACTGAAGGCGGCCAAGCAGGGGCGCACGATCTCCTGCAAAACAGGCCCTCAGGACCTTCCGCCAATCAGCGTTAGGCGGTCCTGGGGCTGCCGCCACGGGCACACCCATTAGCATGACGCAGTGGGCAAGTAGTTAAAGAGGATCTGTAGCAAAAAAACTAAAACTTGTTGGCTGTTGCGCAGATGCAGTAGCGATTTTCCAATAAGTTTCAGCAGAAATAGCCGAGCCTGACTCGGTCTGCTGTACTGCACAGACAACTCACCCCTGCGCAGTACAGCGGACCCGATCGGTTTGGCTATTTGCACAGATGCCTATCGGAAAATCGGTCCTGCACCTGCGCAGGAACCTAGAAGGTAAATATTTACATGGGCGCTCTTCATGGCTGCCAGCGCTGGATCTGCAGTGCAACTCTGCACCACGCAGCCTATCCTACTGCAGCTGTTGTCTCTGAATGTCATGTGACGTGCATCAGCAATCAGAGGCTGCACGGAAGAGAGGGATGAGGACCTGTCATGCCGCTGGCAGGTAAAGTATCGCTATGCTAGTATGATGCACTGCTGCTGCTCTGCAAGTCCCTACAGTAATGAACCTTCTTAGCACCCTGGCCCATCCGCCATGGCAGGAATCCAGCATGCTAGCTCTTTAAGCAACATCGCGGGGGTCCTGTACAACCGCTAGATTCTTGGCCAGAATGGTGCTTAGCGGCCACCTCAGCCAAGTGTTACCTAGCTTAAAGCGGGATTGTCACCATAAAAATCAAATTTCAACAGCAACTGGTCTGAGTGTAGTAAGTGATAAAGATGGTAATCCTGCATTCAAAACTTTTTTCTGCTGTTATGGTTTGGAGTTATTACATACTATAGGAGCACTGGCCCTAGTGCCAAACAGTGCCAAAAAGTTGAATGCTGGGAGTTCTTTTGAATGCTGGGAGTTCTTTTGAATGCTGGGAGTTCTTTTTATCTATAATATATTCCTCCTCTTCCTTTTATTTCCCTGCCTAGCTGATTATCAGAAACACCCTCTGATTACTTGTGTTTACAACTACAAGCAAGGCTGAGGTGACTCAGTGATTGGATGTGTAAATAAAAAAAAAGACTCTGGGAGGAGGGCAGCTAATGAATACACAATGACCAAGAGAAGGGAGGGGGGAGGAGACAAGAGTCAGGGAGGATATGATGTCAGCATTAGCTTGGCAAGATGGCCACTGCCTAGAATAGGATTTTCTGCTTTTCCTTTGTAAAATTCACAGGAATCATTACGTGGATAGCATAATACATCTGTTATGTAAGTAGAGGTAGTATTTATCTACTTATATATGTGTTTTTTATTTCTAGGTTAGCATGGGTGTCGCTTGTTCTTTAAGAGTGACTGAGGGCAGCCATTAACCATACAGATGACATTACTGAGCATTAGAAGGCTGGAAGAGATGTATATTGTGTAGAACTACTCACATAGTCTGTGCCTCACGAAAATACTTGAGTGCAAACTCCACCATGGTATATTGTGCTGCATCAACACCTGGCGGCGGCGGCGAAGGGCTGTACCGGGGAGCGGACTCCTCACTCACCTGACCACTCTGAGGATTTCAATAAGAAATACATAGAGAAGTAACAGTGTTAGGAGTTACAATGGTTATTGTTATCAATCATCCACCCAATGATAATAAATGATAGAACATCATCAAAGCTGTTTTCATAATCTGAATATTTACAATGCTGAACCTACCACTTTGTGCTGCTGTAACAAGGGCCGGTTGTAGACTTTTTGGTGCCTGAGGCAATCTTGTAGGATGCGCTCCCCTCCCTCCCTCCCTCCCTCAGATTTAGAATAATTGCACAGCACCCAACAATTTAGTCTTCATGTAATGTTCTCACATGACATGCTGCAGCTCAGCACAATAGCACACTGGCTGGCTGTGAGTCTGTGACAAACAAACTGCTCACCCTCAGACACTCCATTCCTCCTCAGGAAGTTACACACAGTACAAACACGCTGCCCCTGAAATCTCTGCGCCTGATGCAAATGCTTCCCCTTGCTTCATGGGAGAACCGGCCCTGACTGTAAATATATTCTGTGCTTGCAACTCCAATCATTGTGCCATGTGTATGGCTAAAGTTGGCACATACGGTACATTGCGTAGAAAAAAAGGCTAAATATAGAGATCCTTTGCAGAACTGGTGTGTGGGAAAAGGTGGTGTCAGATATGTGGGTTTGTGTAGGCAAAGGGGGTGGAAGCCAGACTGTAGGGGACTGATGTCAGTTTACATAGCATTGCCTGTGACACTTGGCATAGCTTACCGATACATACATTGTGGTCCTGAATGCAGGGGTGCCTCTAGTCATTTTGTCACTCCAGGCGAGAAAACCTGTGGCGCCCCCCCCCCCCCAAGCCCCTCCCCCCCCAGGAAAATAATCATAATGCAGCATCGTTTCACCAGAAAATAATCATAATGCAGCATCGTTTCACCAGAAAATAATTATAATGCGGCAGTGTTTCATCAGAAAATAATAGTAATTATCGTAATTCAGAATCGTAATTCACCAGAAAATAATCGTAATATGGCAGTGTTTCACCAGAAAATACACTTATTGCAGCAGCAGTTCACCGGAAAATAATCGTAATGTGGCAGCGTTTCACCAGAAAATACACTTATTGCAGCAGCATTTAACCAGAAATTAATCGTAATGGGGCAGCGTTGTCAGAAAATAATCGTAATGCGGAAGCCTTTCACCAGAAAATACACGTACTCTGAGCAGAGGGAAAGAGTAAAGAGGGAGAGGCAGCATAAGATGTAAGAGGGGGGTAGAGGAACAGAGAGGGGTAGAGACAGCATAAGATGGAAGAGGGGGTAGAGGAACAGAGGGGAGAAGGAGAGGCAGCATAAGATGTAAGAGGGGGGTAGAGGAACAGAGAGGGGGAGGGATAGACAGCATAAGATGGAAGAGGGTGCAGAGAAACAGAGGGGAGAGGGAGGGATAGCATAAGATGAAGAGGGGGCAGAGGAACAGAGAGGGGAGAGGGAGAGACAGCACAGCACTAAATCACAGGTTTACAGCTTTACCAGCCTACAGCCTAACCAGCTTTCAAAGAAAACTCTAGTATCAAAAGAGCAGGGCCCATTCTAGCAGTTATAACAGTACTGGGAGTCTGCACACAGGACAGGAAGTGTTGTTAGCAGCCTGCCTGCATACCTTCTCTTCTGCCTGTGCATGCAGCTTATCATCTCTGGAGTAGTGATGGGTCGTTCGCTCTAAGAGCCAGCTCTTTGCTGCGAACGACAAGAGCCGGTTCTCAGTTTTGAAATAGCCGATGCCTCAGCCGCCCCACAGAGCTCTACTTTGCTCTGCAATAAAGGGCGCTGAGGCATGTTGGGAGATGTAGTCCTCCTCTTGCAGCTTGTAGGAGTGTATGGGGCAGAGCAGAGCAGTAGCAGGAGGGATTGCACCAGTCAGAGAAGCAGTCTGGAATTGTCATGAAGACGGGGGCGGGGCTTTTACTCCGATTTTGAGTGGTGTTTAGTGATATTTAATGAAGAGCCGATTCAGAGCCGTAAGAGCCGGCTCTTTAATGGGAGCCGATTCAGAAGAGTCGATTCTCTGAAAAGAGCCGGAATTCCCATCACTACTATGGAGCAGAAACTTCCCTTCTCCCGGGCTGTGTTGCTGTCTTGTGCGGGGGCGGGGCTCCAACACGGACACATCACATTCTTCTGTCTGTGACTGCATCTGTCCCCTGGCTGTCTCGCTCCAGTGTCTGTGTGCAGCCAGTGACACAGGTGGGGGGTCAGACTGTCGGGGGCATAAGCTGGCTGGCCGCTGGCTCCTGGTTTGACTGGCGTGGGGCGGAGTTAAAGGCTGGGCCACACGGGATAAACACTTTACCTGTGTGGCTACTGAGAAGAAGGGGCACGGCTTTAAAGAAGGAGCCTGGCAGAGAAAAGCAGTATTGATTGCTCTATTGGCTGGGGAGAAGTGGAGGTGGAGGCACTGCTGAGCACATGGTAGCGTGCCGAGCACCGGGGACTGAGTCGGGAGGTAATATAATATAAAAAAAAAAATATGGTCACAGTAGCAGCGGCGGGGGAATGCGCCTCACCACCTCATGGCGCATCACCACCTCATGGCGCCCCAGGCAACCGCCTGTACTTGCCTGGTGGGTGAGACGCCCCTGCCTGAATGCTACAAGCAGTGGCATAGCTAAGAAGCCGTAGGCCCCAGTGCAAGTTTAGCATTGGGCTCCCCCTAAGCATGCTATAGATAACAATTGATACAACACACCAAAACCAATCAAGGACAACCACAGTGTTGGAGGTGCAATAAGGGCATGGGAAACTGTGTGTTAATGATCACTACTATTCTAATCAACTATAGAGTGACTATTATGTTGACTTGACAATCGCCAATAACTTTATCACTAATTATCACGATTAATTTATCTTGTTTTTTTCTGCCACCAATTAGGCTTTCTTTAGGTGGTACATTTTGCTAAGAATTATTTTTTTCTAAATGCATTTTAACAGGAATATTAAGAAAAAATGGAAAGAATTCATTATTTCTCCGTTTTCGGCCATTATAGTTTTAAATTTGCCCATTTGTACCGGTTATTACACCATTTAAATTATGTCCCTATCACAATGTATGGCGCCAATATTTTATTTGCAAATAAAGGTGCATTTTTTTCAGTTTTGCGTCCATCACTATTTACAAGCTTATAATTTAAAAAATATTATTTGTATACCCTCTTCACATGCATATTAAAAAAGTGCAGACCCTAAGGTAACTATGTTTTTTTTTTATTGTAATTTTTTTATTTTTTTATTTTAGTTAAAAATTTTATTTAGGTATTTTTTGGGTGTTGGAGGTAAACAGTTAATTTTAAATGTAATTATTCTGTCTTTTTGTAATAAAAATGTATGTACATGTAGCTTTACTATTTGGCCACAAGATGGCCACAGTGAGATTTTTTTGTTTTTCTATCCTGTGAGCGAGCACGCTCGCTTACAGGAACTACAAGGAGGACGTGATTTTCTTTTTTTTTTTTCAGAAAGAGCGCGGCCTCTGAAAAGAAGCCGTCGCTTTTTCTACCGGATACTTACAGTGGGATGTGAAAGTTTGGGAAACCTTGTTAATTGTCATGATTTTCCTGTATAAATAGTTGGTTGTTACGATAAAAAATGTCAGTTAAATATATAATATAGGAGGCACACGCAGTGATATTTGAGAAGTGTAATTAAGTTTATTGGATTTACAGAAAGTGCGCAATCATTGTTTAAACAATATTAGGCAGGTGCATAAATTTGGGCACCACAAAAAAAGAAATAAAATCAATATTTAGTAGATTCTCCTTTTGAAGAAATTACAGCCTCTAAACGCTTCCTGTAGGTTCCAATGAGAGTCTGGATTCTGGTTGAAGGTATTTTGGACCATTCCTCTTTACAAAACATCTCTAGTTCATTGATGGCTTCTGAGCATGGACAGCTCTCTTTAGCTTGCAGCACAGATTTTCATTATATTCATGTCTGGGGACTGAGATGGCCATTCCAGAACGTTGTACTTGTTCCTCTGCATGAATGCCTCAGTGGATTTTGAGCAGTGTTTAGGGTCCTGGACATTGGTCTCCAGAATCTGCTGATACTGAGTGGAATCCATGCGTCCCTCAACTTTGACAAGATTCCCAGTCCCTGCACTGACCACACAGCCCCACAGCATGATGGAACCACCACCATATCTTACTGTAGGTAGCGGGTGTTTTTCTTGGAATGCTGTGTTGTTTTTCCTCCATGCATAATGTCCCTTGTTATTCCCAAACAACTCAATTTTAGTTTCATCAGTCCACAGCACCTTATTCCAAAATGAAGCTGGCTTGTCCAAATGTGCTTTAGCATACCTGTTTGTGCTGTGGGTGGAGTAAAGGCTTCCTCTGCATCACTCTCGCATTCAGCATCTCCTTGTGTAAACTGTGCCGAATGGTTGAACGATGCACAGTGACTCCATCTGCAGCTAGATGATGTTGTAGGTCTTTGGTGCTGGACTGTGGGTTGACTCTGACTGTTGTCACCATTCGTCACTTCTGTCTGTGGTCTTCCATTTCCTCAATATGTTCAATATGTTCTTCACTGTGGAAACAGACAGCTGAAATCTCAGCACCACAGCAGCAGCCTTTTGGACGTGAAAGTCACTTACAAAAGGCTAAAATGGTTAAAGAAAAACATTTCTTTGATACAGCTTATACAAATCCTGCAATAAATCTGCAGCGTGTCCACTTCCTGCTTTCATGGAAGCAGAACATATTGTTAACATCCTATGTCTACCAATTAGCTGCACTGCCATGGCAGCCAGCTGTTTCAGCTGGGATAAAATTACAACTTGTGATTAGTCACAGTTGAGGGGGGATTAGGCTAACTTCTCTAAATACATACAAGGTGCATTTCTCTATGCTCTCCTTCTGTCCTGTGTAAGAGTTCAGGTCCACTCTAAAGATATCTTGTTTTCTGTGACTCTTTCAAGTGGATCAGTCCCATATGACTGGTGCAGAGCTGATATCATCCCATTATTCTTCAGTTTGAGGAAGGTCTGTGGGATCTATGGACCTGCCCCACAGCCCCCCCCCCCCCCTCAGGCACCTTGTGCAGGGTAAAGGCGCAGGGAGTCAGGCCAGATTTCAGGCAAGACCACATAGGCCATGGCCCGGGGCTCAGGAAAGCAAGGAGCGGGCTGTGGGCAGCAGGATGGGAGTAGCTGTTAGCCTTATGAACATTTGTCCTGCTACACAGTTTGCACATAGTGGTGGGTGGCTACCAACAGCCGGATTTGGCACTCGGGGATGAAGGGGCACCGAATGGGCTCTTATAGTGATCTCTGAGCTGCCTGTCACTCACCGAATGTGCCACTAGCCAAGGAGCATACAACCAAATCCCTGCCATCATGTCACCAACTGTCATCAGATGAGTCTACAATCATATCCCTGCCATCATGTCACTAACTGTCCTCAGAGGAGCCTACAATCGAATCCCTGCCATCATGTCACCAACAGTCCTCAGAGGAGCCTACAATCATATCCCTGCCATCATGTCACCAACTGTCCTCAGAGGAGCCTACAATCATATCCCTGCCATCATGTCACTAACTGTCCTCAGAGGAGCCTACAATCGAATCCCTGCCATCATGTCACCAACTGTCCTCAGAGGAGCCTACAATTGAATTCCTGCCATCATGTCAGCAACTGTCCTCAGAGGAGCCTACAATCATATCCCTGCCATCATGTCACCAACTGTCCTCAGAGGAGCCTACAATCATATCCCTGCCATCATGTCACTAACTGTCCTCAGAGGAGCCTACAATCGAATCCCTGCCATCATGTCACCAACTGTCCTCAGAGGAGCCTACAATTGAATTCCTGCCATCATGTCAGCAACTGTCCTCAGAGGAGCCTACAATCATATCCCTGCCATCATGTCACTAACTGTCCTCAGAGGAGCCTACAATCGAATCCCTGCCATCATGTCACCAACTGTCCTCAGAGGAGCCTACAATTGAATTCCTGCCATCATGTCAGCAACTGTCCTCAGAGGAGCCTACAATCATA
This sequence comes from Hyperolius riggenbachi, assembly GCF_040937935.1. NCBI lineage: Eukaryota > Metazoa > Chordata > Amphibia > Anura > Hyperoliidae > Hyperolius > Hyperolius riggenbachi. The sequence continues at coordinate 6,621,035 of NC_090657.1, forward strand.
TCCCTGCCATCATGTCACCAACTGTCCTCAGAGGAGCCTACAATCATATCCCTGCCATCATGTCACTAACTGTCCTCAGAGGAGCCTACAATCGAATCCCTGCCATCATGTCACCAACTGTCCTCAGAGGAGCCTACAATTGAATTCCTGCCATCATGTCAGCAACTGTCCTCAGAGGAGCCTACAATCATATCCCTGCCATCATGTCACTAACTGTCCTCAGAGGAGCCTACAATCGAATCCCTGCCATCATGTCACCAACTGTCCTCAGAGGAGCCTACAATTGAATTCCTGCCATCATGTCAGCAACTGTCCTCAGAGAAGCCTACAATTGAATCCCTGCTCTGTTGATGGGAAAGTTTTGGATGCTGCCAGTCCAGGGGCCGCTGGTGATAGTGGGCCTTTGGCGGTAAAAATTACAAATCTGGCCCTGCAGGGGGTGCTATTATATTTACTCTGTACATGCTGCCTCTGGTCGCCTCTTCCTCCAGGTATGTGCTGAGATCCTCTGGCTCCTGATGCTTGTCATGTCATCAGGAACCTCAGGGGGGCAGCAGACAGTGCGTGGCTCCAAGGAGCAAGAGGAGACCAGAGACATTGTAGATTAAGTAAATATGCACTTTCACTCTGCACAAGAGAGAGGGGAGGAAAACCTGAACAGCTGACCAGTGGCGTCCCTACCATTGGGCGCAGGGGGGCGTGGCGCCCCGGGTGACCGACAGCCAGGGGGGTGTCGCCACAACCCCCCATGGTAGGGGAAGAGCAGCGCTAGAAGGAGGGGTGGCGGACAGCGGTGGGGAGGGGGGACAGATCCCCCCCTCCCTCACCTGGGTCCCCTTCTTCTGCCTCTCTTCCCCGTTGCCCGCCCGGGACCCACCCAACATCGAACTCCTTCAGCCCACTGCAGGAACTGCCTCCTGGAGGCAGAGCAGGGCTACAGGAAGATGGCGCCCGAAGCCCTGAACTGGAGAAACGCACTGGAGACTATTTGTGTCTCCAGTACAGGGCTTCGGGCGCCATCTTTCCGTAGCCCTGCTCTGCCTGTCAACGCAGGAGATGTGCTGCAGGAGGATCGTGGCTGGAGGATCGTCGGGAAGCTGCACATCAGAGGCCAGCCAGATGAGTGAATTTTTTTTCTTTACAGGTTTATTTTCTGGTGAATGCTGCGCACATAGCGATTATTTTCTGGTGAATGCTGCGGACATAATGATTATTTTCTGGTGAATGCTGCGCACATAGCGATTATTTTCTGGTGAATGCTGCGGACATGGCGATTATTTTCTGGTGAATGCTGCGCACATAACAATTATTTTCTGGTGAATGCTGCTGCAGACATAGCGATTATTTTCTGGTGAATGATGCGCACATAGCGATTATTTTCTGGTGAATGCTGAGCACATAGCGATTTTTTTCTGGTGAATGCTGCGGACATAGCGATTATTTTCTGGTGAATGCTGAGCACATAACAATTATTTTCTGGTGAATGCTGCTGTGGACATAGCGATTATTTTCTGGTGAATGATGCGCACATAGCGATTATTTTCTAGTGAATGCTGCGCACATAACGATTATTTTCTGGTGAATGCTCCCCACATAACGATTATTTTCTGGTGAATGCGGCTGCAGACATAGCGATTATTTTCTTGTGAATGCTGCGCACATAGCGATTATTTTCTGGTGAATGCTGCGCACATAACGATTATTTTCTGGTGAATGCTGCGCACATAGCAATTATTTTCTGGTGAATGCTGCACACATAACGATTATTTTCTGGTGAAATGCTGCCCACTTTACGATTTCTGGTGAAATGCTGCTCTCTTTACGATTATTTTATGGTGAAATGCTGCCCACTTTACGATTTATTTCTGGTGAAATGCTGCTCACTTTATGATTATTTTATGGTGAAATGCTGCTCTGTTTACTATTATTTTCTGGTGAAATGCTGCCTACTTTATGATTTCTGGTGAAATGCTGCTCTCTTTACTATTATTTTCTGGTGAAATGCTGCCCACTTTACGATTTCTGGTGAAATGCTGCTCTCTTTACGATTATTTTATGGTGAAATGCTGCTCTCTTTACGATTATTTTATGGTGAAATGCTGCTCTCTTTACGATTAATTTCTGGTGAAATGCTGCCCACTTTATGATTTCTGGTGAAATGCTGCCCACTTTACGATTAATTTCTGGTGAAATGCTGCCCACTTTACAATTAATTTCTGGTGAAATGCTGCCCACTTTACGATGAATTTCTGGTGAAATGCTGCCCACTTTATGATTTCTGGTGAAATGCTGCTTTCTTTACGATTATTTTATGGTGAAATGCTGCTCTCTTTATGATTAATTTATGGTGAAATGCTGCCCACTTTACGATTAATTTATGGCAAATGCTGCCCACTTTACAATTAATTTCTGGTGAAATGCTGCCCACTTTATAAATTAATTTCTGGTGAAATGCTGCCCACTTTATGAATAAGTTATGGTGAAATGCTGCCCACTTTACGATTAATTTCTGGTGAAATGCTGCCCACTTTACAATTAATTTCTGGTGAAATGCTGCCCACTTTACGATTCATTTCTGGTGAAATGCTGCCCACTTTATGATTACGTTATGGTGAAATGCTGCCCACTTTATGATTTCTGGTGAAATGCTGCTTTCTTTACTATTATTTTATGGTGAAATGCTGCTCTCTTTACGATTAATTTATGGTGAATTGCTGCCCACTTTACGATTAATTTCTGGTGAAATGCTGCCCTCTTTACGATTAATTTCTGGTGAAATGCTGCCCACTTTATAAATTAATTTCTGGTGAAATGCTGCCCACTTTATGAATAAGTTATGGTGAAATGCTGCCCACTTTACGATTAATTTCTGGTGAAATGCTGCCCACTTTACAATTAATTTCTGGTGAAATCCTGCCCACTTTACGATTCATTTCTGGTGAAATGCTGCCCACTTTATGATTAAGTTATGGTGAAATGCTGCCCACTTTATGATTTCTGGTGAAATGCTGCTTTCTTTACGATTATTTTATGGTGAAATGCTGCTCTCTTTACGATTAATTTATGGTGAATTGCTGCCCACTTTACGATTAATTTCTGGTGAAATGCTGCCCTCTTTACGATTAATTTCTGGTGAAATGCTGCCCACTTTACGATTAATTTCTGGTGAAATGCTGCCCACTTTACGATTAATTTCTGGTGAAATGCTGCCCACTTTATAAATTAATTTCTGGTGAAATGCTGCCCACTTTACGATTCATTTCTGGTGAAATGCTGCCCACTTTATGATTAAGTTATGGTGAAATTCTGCCCACTTTATGATTTCTGGTGAAATGCTGCTTTCTTTACGATTATTTTATGGTGAAATGCTGCCCACTTTACGATTAATTTCTGGTGAAATGCTGCCCACTTTACCATACAGGGAGCACCTATATCTAGCATTACCCACCGTGGCGCGCTTAGTATGCCACACTTGCTCCTTTTTTTTGGGGGGGGGGGGGAGTTGGGAGGGGGGGTGTCTTATAATAACCAGCACCGGGTGTCAAATGCCCTAGGTACACCACTGCAGCTGACTGTTAGGGTGGTCACTAAAGTTTTGCCTCTGATGGGTTTACTAAAAACAGATCTTGTTTGACTTACATTTACATGCTTAGTTTTTTATGAAGTGGTAAATGCAAATTGAGCTATTGGTAAAGCAATACATGCTAATATACTTCAACTGCAAAAAAGCTTTTGACACTGTTCTCTGCAGCCTAGTGCAGCAGCGGAGGAGGCAGGGACTAGGGTAAAATGTGTATATATCGTATGTGGGTAAAGATTTGCTAAGGACAGGCCTGGATTTACAACACAGGAGCCAAATAGGCACAGGCATCCTGGCACCTTAGACTTCGCCCTCCATGGACCTACAAACCCCCACCGAACTGCACCGCAACTGTGTTGGCTGTCCCAGCTGTTGCTTCTCCCTTACTACCCCTGCCCATCGTAGGTAGCTACAGGTGTCCCTTAGCGTTATGTAGCCAGAGGTACTCTCAGTACTAAGTTGCTAGAGGTGCTTCCAACCAAGTATTAGGTAGTTAGAGGAACCTCAGTAGCTTCAAGTGGCCCTGACTGAAGGGAGATCTCTGCAGTGGAATGCAGATAGTGTGAATACTTCATCCTACTACCAATTACTGAATCTGAGAGAGCCTAAGCGCTTTGAGTCCTATGGGAGAAAAGCGCTATAGAAATGTTATTGTATTGTATTGTATTATCTGTAGAATGTTGTTCAGGGCAGGATTTTTCATAAGCACTGTGGGCACTTGCCTAGAAGTGCCTTATGGTGGAGAGGCAGCTTCCTCCCTCATTCCCTATTCAGAATCCTGTTCAAAAAGTAAATGAAAGGTTACTCCCCCGACTCTCTGCACTCCACTGACAAGATCTACCTTCAGTCAGGGGCACCTCCAGCTACCCAATACTGAAGTCCCCCTGGCTACCTAATACTAAGTGGCACCTGTAGCTACCTATGATGGGCAAGGGAATTAAGGGAGAAGTGACAGCTGGGACAGCCAGCCCACTTGCAGTGCAGTTCGACGGTGGTTTGCAGGTTCATGGAGGGTGAAGTCTAAGGTGCCAGGAGATCTGTGCCTATAGGCTCCTGTGATGTAAATCTGGGCCTGCATGCATTGAGGGCGGCGTCTAGGGTGCCAGGAGATCTGTGCCTATAGGCTCCTGTGATGTAAATCTGGGCCTGCATGCACGGAGGGCGGAGTCTAGGGTGCCAGGACATCTGTGCCTATAGGCTCCTGTGATGTAAATCTGGGCCTGCATGCATGGAGGGCGGAGTCTAGGGTGCCAGGACATCTGTGCCTATAGGCTGCTGTGATGTAAATCCTGGCCTGCATGCATGGAGGGTGGAGTCTAGGGTGCCGGGACATCTGTGCTTATAGGCTCCTGTGATGTAAATCTGGGCCTGCATGCATGGAGGGCGGAGTCTAGCGTGCCAGGACATCTGTGCCTATAGGCTGCTGTGATGTAAATCCTGGCCTGCATGCATGGAGGGCGGAGTCTAGGGTGCCAGGACATCTGTGCCTATAGGCTGCTGTGATGTAAATGCTGGCCTGCATGCATGGAGGGCGGAGTCTAGGGTGCCAGGACATCTGTGCCTATAGGCTGCTGTGATGTAAATCCTGGCCTGCATGCATGGAGGGCGGAGTCTAGGGTGCCAGGACATCTGTGCCTATAGGCTCCTGTGATGTAAATCCAGGCCTGCATGCATGGAGGGCGGAGTCTAGGGTGCCAGGACATCTGTGCCTATAGGCTCCTGTGATGTAAATCTTGGCCTGCATGCATGGAGGGCGGAGTCTAGGGTGCCAGGACATCTGTGCCTATAGGCTCCTGTGATGTAATTCTAGGCCTGATGTTGCATTTGGTCTCTCACCTCCTTGCTGTAAGTCCTCCGAAGACCCATAGGTCGATTCATCTTGCTCTGGCTGGGTCTCTTATCCACAGAAGAGTAGTACTCTGGAGCTGCAGCAGGCTGTACAAACTGGGATGGAAAAAGACCAGAGCATCCTCCAAGGGAGCCAAACAGCCAACCTGCAAGAGAAAAATTGTAAAAAAAAAATGCATTAGTAATGCCAGCATACAGACTGGACTGGTTGTCTTTAGTTTGATGAATAACCAAATATGTCCCCACTGTAGAAATAAAAACAGTAACGATTTAGATTGGTCAACTTGGAGAATTGCTCTTCATAAAGTTTGATGAGCGAAAATTCCCCAAGGGTGGTTTGAAAAAAGAATTAGTTTCATATAGTGCACACTGATTGAAATGGCAGCTACCTTGTTGTCCCTGTGTACGGAGTAATTTATAGAAACAGAGGCGCCAGTACAGTATAATATGTATTAAAACAAGTTTAAAAAAAGGTGTGTGCGTGCGTGTGTGTGCGTGCGTGTGTGCATGTGTGCGTGCGTGCGTGTTTGTGTGTGTGTGTGTGTGTGCGTGTGTGTGTGTGTGTGCGTGTGTGTGTGTGTGTGTGTGTGTGTGTGTAATGGTGGTGGAGGGGGGATTAGTGGTAGACTTACCTCGCCACAGAAGACTCAACAGATCAGAGTTACAAGCATTTCTTACTCAAAAAAATTGCTGCAGCGTGTTTTTTTGTGTCAGCATCCCACTTCTTCAGGCAAAATACAGGAGGAGCAACTTTTCTTTTGTATTTTGCCTGAAACCCACGAAATGTGTTGAAGCAATTTTTATTGAGTAGGAAATAACGATTGTTCCTTAAATTAACTATAATCTGTCAAGTCTTCTATGGGGAGGTATTAGTCTACCACTACCCCACCCCATTAAACTGTTGTTAATACACTGGAAATCGCCGCTAAGAAGACGGGATTCCACGCACAGGGAAGCTGCGAGGTGCCGGCGAGGGATAAAGCACGCCAGCGTTGCCTCAGGTGAGTAGTTGTAACAGCTGAATGAGCCTGACTTGTCCTTAACGATAGTAGAAAGTTTTTTTGAGGACAAGTCAGGCTCGCAGATCGGAGATGAAAAACTAACTATAACAAGTAACTTGTCTATATATCTTATCTAAAGTTTAGATAGTTTACACGGCATATCTAGCTGCAAACAGCTTCAACAGTTTATGAATATTTATTCCTGTGATACAATGACAGCAGCCATGTTCTGTTTGTCACACTGTCACAGGCTGAGGGCTGGAGATGCTATCAGCTTGCCTGTGTGTAAATTCACTCCCCTCTCCTCCTCCCCTCTGCCTCTGAAATCTCTGGCTAGTAACCTCCTCCTCCTCCGGCCCAGACTGAGCTCCCATAAGCCCTTGCTAGAGTGCCAAGGCACTGGGGAAGCTCTGGGTGAGGCTTGTTTAGTTTATAGGGATTTAGAGTATTAAAACTAAACAAAAAAAGTATTTGGCTGGAGGAATGCCCTATAAACTATTTGAAAGGAACACAATTATGCAATGAGTAAAAGTTCACCTCGGATCCACTTTAATCCTAGGGATGTTAAAATGCTTCCTTGACAGCATTGCACAGACATGTGCTCTTTGGGAAGAAAAAAGATGTCTATGTGTAATAGTCATTTTGATGATTGGATTGCTGGAGCTATATTTCTTTGGCTTAAAGAGAATCTGTATTGTTAAAATCGCACAAAAGTAAACATACCAGTGCGTTAGGGGACATCTCCTATTACCCTCTGTCACAATTTCGCCGCTCCTCGCCGCATTAAAAGTGGTTAAAAACAGTTTTAAAATGTTTGTTTATAAACAAACAAAATGGCCACCAAAACAGGAAGTAGGTTGATGTACAGTATGTCCACACATAGAAAATACATTCATACACAAGCAGGCTGTATACACCCTTCCTTTTGAATCTCAAGAGATCAATGTGTGTTTCTTTCCCCCTGCATCTCTCATGCACTGAAGTTTCAGGCTGCTCTTTTCTTCCTGCAAACAGCTTTGCCCTTGTCTGTAATTCTTCAGTATGTGAAAGCCCAGCCAGCTCAGAGGACGATTTATCCAGCTTGTAAAAGATAAGAGAGAAGAGAGAAGCTGCCCTAATCTAAATAATACACAGGCAGTGTGCATAGAGGGGCCTGGAAGGGGGAGTGCATAGCAGAACCACAACACTGAAGAACTTGGCAGCCTTCCAGACACAGGCTGACAAGTCTGACAGGGGAAAGATACATTGATTTATTACAGAGACTGTGATAGTACAAAGTGCTGCAGTAAGCCACAACACATTAGAATAGCTTTTGGAACTTGTAGGATGATAAAAAACAGGATGCAATTTTTGTTACGGAGTCTCTTTAAGTATATAAAAGTAAAACATAAAAATATTGTCATGATTGTTGTTGATACCTGGCTCCAGTCCATCCATTGGCACTAGTTTGATAATATCACCCTTCTTGAACTGAAGAAGACTGTTGTCATCAGTAATATGGCTACGAAGTGCAACCACGTGATTTGATTCCTGCGAAAACAACAATGAAGTGGTATTTATTTTTCCTTTATTGTTTTTATATCTGAAACCAATTATCCATATTTAATGCCTATACTCACCTTCACCAGCTCCTGCAGGAACACTTCCACTAAGGTCTTTAGTGCTCGCGCTCTGTCAGAGTGCAGCAGAAGGTCTTCATTGCGCAAAGTAAAACGTAGAGTGCTGGGATCAGGCATTTCAACGGAAAGGATATCTACAAAACTGAAGGATAAAAAAATACATATAATTAAAACAAGATATAATGATCTAATTACCATCTATACTCCATACCTCCCAACTTTTTGAGATGAGAAAGAGGGACACTTAGGCCATGCCCCTGTCACACCCCTGACCGCGCCCCCAGCACACCCCTAGTCACGCATATCATAAAGATTTCATGAGTAAAATATGTTGTTTTATAATTCAAACCACAGTGATCCTTTCTATCTTGGTTCATTTTCCTTAATCTTAACATTTGAAAATAAGAAATATATCAATTTAAAGGATGGAAATAAGGTTTAGAGTCAATCAAACACATTTTTTAGTAGAGAAATATATATATTTACATAGAAAGAGGGCCAAAGTCCTGAAAGAGGGACAAATGAGGAGGAAAGAGGGACAGAGGGTGAGGTGAGGTGGTCGACTTATATTATATCTGGGGGTGTGGGGGGATAGCTACTCTCCTCATTCCTGGCAGTGTCTCCCCTGCAGCTATTCTTACTAGATGTCCAGGTTTCACTTTCATCTTGACCCAGGGAGCCACTTCCTGTTTCCCTTGCAGTTCAGTACTTGGCCACTAGATGACAGTAGTGAGTACAAAGCTGCAAAGAAGACAAGAAAATGGCTGCCCAGTAGCCAGAAGACACTGAAGCCTGGATTTGTAGCAAGTACAGAGGTGCACGGAAGTTAAAAAGATGGCCGAGGAGGAGAGGTAATTATATGTACACGTTCCAGCACTCTGCATCACATACACGCTGCTGAACATACATAAACTGGATCATGACATACATACACACACTCTGCAAGCATGCTTCACTCTATATCACATGCACCACATAAAGGGGGCCGGCACTCTGTCCCACATGCAGGAGCAGGGATGGTTGTAGTCAGCCAACTTCGCTGTGCTGGAACTACGCGTAGTTTTACGCAATTATGTTTCGCCAAACTACGGCTTCGAAAACAAATATTTGCTTCGTATACATTTCGTAGAATACTCGTTAAAATACGCAATTACGCGTAGTGCGAAGCGTATTGTGTGCGGATGCTTATGCCCGTATACAGAAAATGTTACACATTAATTTCTCTTTTATTGCTTACATCGGTAACTCCCCTATGCGTACATTCCCCTTTCCAATGCGTAAATTTGTAAGCATACAATCGCACGCGGAAAAGTAGACGCGAGTAACGCATTCATAGTTCACTACGCAATACACATGTTAACTACACATAGTGGGCGTAAGCTACGCGTAGCAGTACTTCGCTATGTGTAAATTTATAAGCGTAGTTTTGAAACTTCGCCTATGAACTACGATGCGTAGATGCGAACTACGATGCGTAAATTCGCACTGGCGTAGTTTCTGCTCATCCCTGTGCAGGGGGTATACTAGGGGGAGACATTGGGGGTCAGTCTATCTGTGAGTCACACATTAGTAGGTTTTCACTGATGCAAAAGTTGGGGGCGTCGGCCTATACACGGAGTGGCTTATACACGAATATATACAGTCTCTTTTACAGGCTTTTTATCACCCTACCTGTAGCTGCGCAGAGTCTTTAGTTGTTTCTGTTGGATTCCTGTCGTATTCATCTCCTTAAGAATTCTGATGCCTCGATGAGAGACTCCCATAAGCAGCTGTTCTACCTCAGCATCCAGCTGTAATCAGGCAACAGAAACAGTCTCATCTACTACCGACATGTAACGAGGGAATGGAAAATAACACAAAACAATGGGATAGACATAAGAGAGACGCACTGTGACATTTTCACAAACTGTAGATAGCATTTAATTCCCCAGAGAAATTCACAGGTGTATTGAAATAAGTAGAAAATGAAGAAAAAGGGAGTAAAGATTTCAAAGTAACACAGCTATATGGTGACAGATATATGGCTGCCACTTAGACTTGCAGAGCTATAGTTTCCCTTACCGTAATAGGGAAGAGACGAGAAAAGTAGTTCTCCCAGTTATCCCGGGCAGCCATGACTATGCGCTTCTTCACAGAGTCCTCCGGGATGGAGCTGGCATCACTTCCTACCTGGAAATCATCTAATACAAAAAACAAAATTGACACATGATCACTTGACCTGCAAAACATTTGCTGTCATATGTCCATAACTCCCAACTTTTTGAGATAAGAATAAGGGACACTGAAGCCATGCCCATTGCCACACCCCTTATCACACCTCCGACACACCCTTAGTCATGCATACCATACATTTCATGGAAAAAAATGTGTTTTATAATTCTGATCATACTGGTCCTTTCTATCCTGGTTCATTTTCCTTCATATTAACATTTTAAAAATAAGAAATATATAAGTTAAAGGATGGGAATAAAGCTTAGAGTCAATTAAACACATTTTTCAGGAGAAAAATACATTTACTCAGATCTGTACATCAGTCCTGAAAGAGGGACAGATGAGGTGGAAAGAGGGACAGTGGGACAGGGTTCCCAAAGAGGGACTGTCCCTCCGAAAAAGTGACAGTTGGGAGCTATGGATGTCTTCTTGCCGTGTAAATAATCTGAGATCCCACACACAGCCGAATGGCCATCAGTGATGATTAGTTACCTTGGCACTGATGCACTAAACAGCGATAAAGTTACTGTGCACATAGTAATCTGCGTATTAATCCAGTAACACACATGGTGCTAATTGTTAACGGGTAGTGCACCCCTGGCCAGGACCGGTGCTAGCTACAATGGCGACCCGAGGCGCAAGTAACCTGGGGCCTCCCTGACATTCACGTCCCAATCTTCCTGGTTAGATGTGCACCTAACGACTCCCCGCCACGCAATCATGGAGGCAGCTGTGACAGGCAGACACTCACCACCTCCGAGTTCCAGGTGCTGGATGCCCCATCTGTCTTCTCTGTACTGCTGCTGCGCTGCACTTCCTGCTCCTCACAACAGGCGCTGGAGCCCAAATGGAGGAACAGGAAGTGCAGAGCAGCAACACTTAAAGAGAACCCGAGGTGTGTTTAAAGAATGTTATCTGCATACAGAGGCTGGATCTGCCTATACAGCCCAGCCTCTGTTGCTATCCCAAACCCCACTAAGGTCCCCCTGCACTCTGCAATCCCTCATAAATCACAGCCGTGCTGTGAGGCTGTGTTTACATCTGTAGTGTCTGTCTCAGCTGCTCCCCCGCCTCCTGCATAGCTCCGGTCCCTGCCCCCGTCCCTTCCCTCCAATCAGCAGGGAGGGAAGGGATGCAGGCGGGGACTGGAGTTCTGCAGGAGGCGGGGAGAGCAGCAGACTGACACTATAGAGATAAACACAGCCAGCTCTGACAAGCTGTTTGTCAGCAGCGTGGCTGTGATTTATGCGGGATTGCAGAGTGCAGGGGGACCTTAGGGGGGTTTGGGATAGCAACAGAGGCTGGGCTGTATAGGCAGATCCAGCCTCTGTATGCAGATAATATTCTTCAAACCCACCTCGGGTTCTCGAGAACTTGGAGGAGGTGAGTGTGAGTCTGTCACCACTGCCTCTGTAATGCTGTGTGTGTGTGTGTGTGTGTGTGTGTGTGTGTGTACAGTGTGTGTGTGCGTGTGTGTGTGTGTGTGTGTGTGTGTGTGTGTGTGTGGTGGGGGGGGGGGGGGGGGGTGAGGGTGAGGGAGTGGTGGTATGTTCAAACATTGTCAGTCAGCAGGATTCAAGCTGGAAGCTTCCTCTTTTACTTGCTCAAAAAGTCTCTGGAGCATTTTTTAAAAAGCTTGCAGGGGGAAAACCGCTTGGCCAATGAAAGTGAATGGGATGGTGCAGACCAGAGCGGCTCGTTTTTTCCACAAACGCAAACTCGGGGGCTGCAGCATTTTTTAGATTTCAGAGGCGTTTCTGCCTCAATGTTGAAGTATAGGAAAGTGGAAAACCGCTCTGAAAAACGCTAGATCAGAGAGCGGTTTTCCAGGCGTTTTTGTCACAGAAGCTGTTCAGTAACCGCTTTTCTGTAACAATATTTGTAATCTGCTACTCAAAAACGCTCCAAAACCGCTAGGCATGTGTAAAAAACCTCTCTAACATGACTAGAATTGCTCTGAAATTTGCTTCTAAAACCTCTAGCGTTTTGCGGATCTGCTAGAGGTTTTTGGTGTGCACTGGGCCTTATTCTTTCTTTGGACGATACGGAGGATGGTATATTTCCACTTTAATGTCTTCATTTAACAGTAGTAATAAGATAAATTGCACTGTAGTCTGTTAACTAGAATTTCTCTTTCTGCTTTTACAAATATTATTGTCACCTTTTGACTTTCACACATATTATTGTCATCCTTCACTTACAAAGTAGCAATTCACTTACTTAGAAAGTCCTTCATCTTCCGTCTCTCCTCTCGAGATAGTTTGAAACCCGACTCAGAAAATGTGTCGCGAATTATCTAAAGACGCAAAAAGGATTTTTGATCTGTTTATTATACATATTCTATAAAATGTCCTAGTCACTAAAAGCAATTTAAAAATGATAAAACAGAATCAGTAGAATGCATTGCATATGCTTTGTAAGGCAGAGAGCGTAGATTGAGGGTTCTGACCTTAGCTGTTTCCAGCACTGAATTATCTAGACAGAGCATTGAGGTTTTTCCCGCCTGTTCCTTACCTGTTCACAGAGAAGGTTCAGATAGTACGGGTTTGTGAATTTTTCTTTTGGATAAAAGATCTAAAATAAAGCATAACAAGAGTAAGTATTGATTTATCCAAACAACTTTTACCTTTATTTCTGGAATCCTGTCCCATCACATGAATGGCGGTACATACTGCTTCAGAAGGTTAGATTACAAAATCCAATTCTGCACTGAGGACAGCTAGAAAGACTGAAGCAGTAGAAGCTTGGGTAAATGTATGGATTCAAGAAATCACCGCAGTATGTTCAGGGCCGGGTCTGGGCTTTCTGCTGCCTGAGGCAAACTGGTGAGGATGCGCCCCCCACCCCCACCCGATTTGGAATGATCACACGGCACCCAACAATTTATTCTGCTTTAATTAATGTTCTCACATGACATGCTGCAGCTCAACACAATAACATACTGGCTGGTTGAGAGTCTGTGAGTCTTGTGTTCTCTTCCTACTCTAATTACATGCTGTTAGTGTAAATACAGTACAAAAATGCTGTCCTTGTAAACTCTTCCGCCTGATGCCAATGTTTCACCTTGCCTCATGAGAGAACCGGCCCTAAATATGTTTAAGACTAGTCCAGCAGCAATGATTTACAAGTCAAGTCGATCTGCCAGGCTGGTTGCTGGCCGGAGCACTGAGTGAGGTTGAGAACAGGGCCAGGCTGAGACTTGGGAGGCACCAGCATTTGGGTGCAGAGCTGTGAGGGCAGACCTGTGCTCCTCCAAGTGCCCCCCTCCTCTGCTAATGGCAGAATAGTCGCGATCAGAGTTACTGGCCTCTTGGCGTGGGGATTTCTCTTTAGCCACAGCGTCCCCTCTCTAGGACTCCTCCAGCAGTATCTCTCATTATGTGTCACCTCTGAAGGAGTCACAGAGAGGAGACACTGCAGTGTGGCTAAAGAGAGATCCCGGGGCTGAGAGGGGAGTAACTTCTCCAGCATGCTCCGCTCGCGGCTCTATACTTGGGGCGAATCTGGCTATCTTTTTTGGGAAGGGAACTATTCAATACCGGGGGCACATCTATCTATTCACAGGGACATGGAAATAAGCCCTCCCCCTAAAAGAAGCCTTAGCTAATATTTCAAGCATGCTTCAAATAAGCCCTCCCCTGAAAATAAGCCCTAGCTGTATACTGGTAAAAAATCAGACTCTATGCTAGTGTAATGGGGAGGAGTGCAGTCTCTTATCACACCTCCCTTGTGGCTGGTTAATCCTCCATACACCTGTAAACAGCTCCAGTATCCTAACTAGGTCGACGCCCTTTGACCCGGTCACTGCACATGTACTTTGCAAGGAAATGAGCAGCGCTACTTAACAGATGAGTGCCTACCTGCAAGAGAGTGCAAGCCCCACTTGTGGGATAAAATACACACCTAGCATACACATGAAATGTCTACCACTGGAGGATGTTGGTTTCCTGTAACAGCTTGCATGCAACTTGTTAAGTGCTCGTCCCTCCCACTGCGGAGAAGTCATCCCCCTATGGGAGGGGACCTAACACTAACTAAATCCTGACCTACGCATATACTGCACATGTACTGTATGCTGGGTCGGCTCCGTGACTGCACTCCCCTTTCTTCATAATCAATGTGCGCGCGCATGCGCTGATGTGTCCCCGGAGCACATTGATTATGACAAGAGGGGGGCGCGGTCACAGAGCCGACCCAGCATACAGTGCATGAGCAGCAACCGGGTCAAAGGGCAGCAACCATGTTAGGATACTGGAGCCATTTACAGGTGAACGGAGGGGCCGCAGCCACAAGGGAGGAGTGGGAAGAGACTGCACACCTCTCCATACACTAACATAGCATCAGATTTTATACCCCTCAAAAATATAAGCCCTCCCTGAAAATAGTGGAGGTAAAATGAATTACTGGGGAAGAGGGCTACCTAATAATAGAGGGCACATCTGGCTATCTATACTGGGGCATGGGGCAAGTTCATAGGCCTGGTGCACACCAGAGGAGTTTTTCTGAGCGTTTTGAGATTTTAAATCTGCTGCTAATGTTATCCTATGTGTCTGTGCACACTGGTGGAGCAATGAGGTTTTGTAAAAAAACCCCATAGCATTACATTGGGAAGAGCTTTTGAAACCTCTAAAAGCTCTTCCCAATGTAATGCTATGGGTTTTTTTTTACAAAACCTCATTGCTCCAGTGTGCACAGACACATAGGATAACATTAGCAGCAGATTTAAAAACTCAAAACGCTCAGAAAAACTCCTCTGGTGTGCCCCAGGCCATACTGTGAGCTTCCAATGTAATGTTTGGTGATATTCAGATTGTGCTTTGCAAGTCCATTTACTATTGAAGGTCTGCAGAAAATGTAAAGGTAGAGATACATCAGGCGAGTTGGCAGCCGAATCAACAATCCAATTCGATTATTATAATCAAATCAGATAAAAATTGGTGCCACCAAGTGCATGCCCGACCGTCAATGTGACCAATTTCGAGCCGAGATTGGCCGCATCAGTCGATCGCATGTGCTGCAAGATGTAGGGCTGACTTGCTCGATCGGGTGCACAGCAGTAACGGTGTGTGATATCGGGACAAGCAAAGAATGCAATGAAGCACCCGGCTCTGTCCACCCTAATCTTAAATGCCCCTCCCCAGTGCAAGCTGCAAGCTATACATTACCTGTCCACAGCCACCGCTTGTCCCCGCTAATTCCGGGCTTCCTCTGCTCTCCATACACGTGCGCCCCACGTGGGTGCCTAGTAAGGCCGCACGTATGACGTCAGACTTCATACACGCGGCCACGTTACTAGGCAACCACGTGGGGAGCGCGTATGACGAACGGAGAAAGACTGGAATTAGTGGGGACAATCGGTGGCTGCGGACAGGTAATTGTAACAAACGGTGTAACACAGAGAGGATCTGATTACTGGTGAACTGCAGTCTCACCAGGAATACAGAATATACCCGATTATTGGTGATCTGCAGTATCAGATATATCTACTAACCTCTGGACACCAGATAGAACAAGTGAGTGTTAAATGCAACAATATACTTTGAGTACTTCTCCAGAAGTATGTTCCTTCCTATGGCCTAGACTCTCCAGGGGGGAGGAGCTAGGCTGAGGGTAGGAAGGACAGAGCGTGAGTGACACCCGAGAGGGAGGGTGTCACTAACAGGTCCGGGAACTGCCTCTAACACTAAGGCCAGTTCTCGAGGTCGGCAGGCCAGGTCGTTAACACACAGACAGATAAGGTACAGTTTCAGGAGGCAGATACGGAATCCAATAAACAGACAGGGTTTGGCAACGGAGAATCAGAATAGCACAGTACAGAATCAGGAGGCAAATACAGAGTCCAGGAACGAGCAGAGTTTGGCAACAGGGTAACAGAAATAGCAAGGTACAGAATCAGAGTTCAGAGGAATAGTCAGACAGGCAGAAGGTCATAACAAATAATACAGTTCAATATTCCTAATGCTAAGGTGTGAGTTCCTTGATCATCAACACCTTTGGAAACTATGCTAGAACACAGATACAGACAAGGTCTGAGTGCTACCACGTTGTGATCGCAACGGCAGACAACCAGAGAATGACCAGCACCCAGTATATATAGCAAGGCGCTCTCCAGCGCCTCCCCTAAGTGCTGGACCAATGGCAGGTAGTGAAAATGTCAGCTGACCCGCCTGGTCAGCTGACCCTTTTCTGGCTGTCATATAAGCTCTGCCTCTCGGCACGCGCGCGTCCTTCTGAACCTGTGTGAACTAGCAGTCCCAGCCACACCAGACATGTCTTGTAATGTAACCACTGATTCAGGCGCAGGGACCGCCGCCCCGCTCTCTAAGCAAACGGCGGTTTCCCCGCGTCTAGCCGCAATGTCAGCTGCTTTGCCATGCGTGCAATCCGCTGCATCCAATGCGGACTCCACCGCTCTGCCCATGCGGCATGCGGCGGTTTCTTCACGTTGTGCCGCCATGTTAGACGCGGAAACACCCGCCTCACTCTGAGCCCTTGCGGTGGCTTTTCCGCGTTTCCTCACAGTAATGTATAGCTTGCAGCTTGCACTGGTCACCGGGGGGGGGGGGGGGGGGGACATTCGTTTTTAGAGGGATAGCATCAGGTCGTCGAGGTGGCGGATGCGGCATCACAAGGCTGATTCCCGAGAGATTTCATGCTGAAATTGATTGGGAATTGGCCTGCGGTGTGTGGGCAGCCAACAGATCTTTCTCTAATCAGATTCGATTAGAGATTTTTCTCTTGGTCCATTGTGCCCATCATCGCTAGATGTTGACATGTGGATGGCTATCTTCTGTTATAAAAAGGCAGAGCTTGTTTTGTGATACCAGTTTCAGCAGGCTGCGGTTATAAACTATTTTTATTTTAATCAGCTTTACCTCCTTTCGCACAAAAAGTCTCCAATCGACGTCACTGTATGAGAAGAACACACTTGCAGTATGCTTGGTAAGAGAGGACTTCGTGGTGTGATCGCCTTCCAAAGTTCTCACTAAAAGAATATATAGAATTAAAATATAATTGTTAGAATGTATTAAACTGAATGTATCGGTAGAAGAGATCATGGAATCAATTGCTATTCAGGGCAACATGCTTTTTACCTGGACCCTTTTGGGCCGATGGAGGCGCAAAGCCAGATGAAAACAACCCTATGAGTGGTTTCTGCTTCTCCCGAATAGAATTTGACAGCTCACTTTTCTTTTCTGTTGCTGGTTGTGGAGGAGGAGGAGGTGGTGGTGGTGGTGGAGGAGGACCTGATTCAGGCTTCTTCGTATCCTTGTAAGAAGAAAAGATCACATCAGATGTATGCAGTTACAGTTACTTTATTTAGGGTGAAAAAAAGATGTGTCTGTCAAGTTCAAGCACATGGCTCTTCCCCACCTCCGGCGCCCAAAAGGAGGAGGGGGCTGTTGACGCCCTGGGGGGAGGGGTCATGGCAGCATCTGGGGGTCTGCTTAGATGCCCAACCCCTACCCAGGTGGAATGAGTTTCTCCCCATATTTAGACAAGACAAGACAAGACAAATAACATTTATATTGCGCTTTTCTCCTTGCGGACTCAAAGCGCCAGAGCAGAGCAGCAGCCACTAGGGCGCGCTCTATTGGCAGTAGCAGTGTAAGGGAGACTTGCCAAAGGTCTCCTACTGAATAGGTGCTGGCTTACTGAACAGGCAGAGCCGAGATTCGAACCCTGGTCTCCCGTGTCAGAGGCAGAGCCCTTAACCATTACACCATCAGCCAACTGCTATTTAGCAGTTATTACCCCACATTAGTACACGGAGACCCTAATGTCCCCACTTGCAAACCTGAAAAACGTGCAATTCTGCGAAGGACTTGGGCAAATTTATAAACATTGCTAATGACAGACCAATGTAAATCTACATATTAAGGAGAACCTGTCTGTTTGAGCACCTGCATTACACTCACTACTAGGAGGAGGAGCTTATTGCATACTTGAAGACAGACCAAGTGGTGTTAAAAAAAAAGAAATTAACGTAAAACAGGTGTGTTTATTTGCACATAAATAAATAGGTTTTATTAACTCATCTTACTGAATCTGGAGGAGGGGCAACATTCCGCAGTCTTTCTAGTGCTTCCTGTTTGGGGTCTTTCTTCTTTACAAAGTTATTTGCGGTCCTCCTGTAACAGAGAGAAAAGTGCACAATTGTCTGTCTATGTCACTTAGCCGCCTTCAAGGTCTACAATAAAAGTCATTATTTTCCACTAAACTTTACATGCATGTCTTGTATTTTCCTGAACTACAGTGCTTATTCAGCTTCTTGGGCAATAGTCCTCTGACCCTCTGGGGGATAGGTCGTCAGTCATTGTATATACATTTTCCTTCTTAAAAAGGCAATTGCAATTATTCTGCTTTATGTAGGACAGAACTGCCATGATGTATCAACAGTGACTATACAAATTATTATTTTATGTCACTTAGAGCCAGACACACCTCCAGAGCTGCTAGAGTACAAATTTGACTATTGCCTATTCATTTTACTGAACCATTCTAGTCCAACACGCAGAAAGCTGTTTTAAACCTGTATGTTCTCATCAGTGCAAGGCATATGGTTCTATCATGTAGGGCTTGGGCAACAAGTTAAATTTCCAACCAAGGCACTATCTGCATGGCGTTTGTATGTTCTCCCTGTGTCTGTGTGGGTTTCCTCTGGGTACTGAGGTTTTCTCCCACATTCCAAAAACATAGATATGTTAATTGGCTTACCTCTAAAAAATAAATGACCCTAGAATACAGTAGAAACATGATTGTGGTAGGGATTAGCTTGTGAGCTCCTCTGAGGGGCGGTTAGTAGTGTTGGGCGAACAGTGTTCGCCACTGTTCGGGTTCTGCAGAACATCACCCTGTTCGGGTGATGTTCGAGTTCGGCCGAACACCTGACGGTGCTCGGCCAAACCGTTCGGCCACATGGCCGAACTAAGAGCGCATGGCCGAACGTTCCCCGAACGTTCGGCTAGCGCTGTGATTGGCCGAACGGGTCACGTGGTTCGGGCCCGAACGCGCTCTGATTGGCCGAACGGTCACGTGGTTCGGGTAAATAAATACCCGAACCACGTCATATCTCCGCCATTTCTCTGTGGGTTTAGCTTTGGGTAGGCAGGCAGGGTAGTTCGCTCTCCAGCCACGCTAGCCAGGGTCCCCCCCAGTCATTGTGTGTCGCTGCTGGGAACAGTAGTACACCGCTCGCTCAGCCACACTATATATATAGCATTGTTTACTGCCACTGTGTACCTCACTCAGCCACGCTATATATAGCATTGTGTTTTCTGACACTCTGTGTACATGGCTTAGCCTGGCTATATAGCATTGTGTGTACTGCCACTGTGCACCTCGCTCAGCCACGCTATATATAGCATTGTGTTTTCTGACACTCTGTGTACACGGCTTAGCCTGACTATATAGCATTGTGTGTACTGCCACTGTGCACCTCGCTCAGCCACGCTATATATAGCATTGTGTTTACTGCCACTCTGTGTACACAGCTCAGCCAGACTACATAGCATTGTGTGTACTGCCACTCTGTGTACACCGCTCAGCCAGACTATATACCATTGTTTACTGACACTCTGTGTACACGGCTCAGCCTGACTATATAGCATTGTGTGTACTGCCACTGTGCACCTCGCTCAGCCACGCTATATATAGCATTGTGTTTTCTGACACTCTGTGTACACGGCTTAGCCTGACTATATAGCATTGTGTGTACTGCCACTGTGCACCTCGCTCAGCCACGCTATATATAGCATTGTGTTTACTGCCACTCTGTGTACACCGCTCAGCCAGACTATATACCATTGTTTACTGACACTCTGTGTACACCGCTCAGCCAGACTATATACCATTGTTTACTGTCACTCTGTGTACACGGCTCAGCCTGACTATATAGCATTGTGTGTACTGCCACTGTGCACCTCGCTCAGCCACGCTATATATAGCATTGTGTTTTCTGACACTCTGTGTACACGGCTTAGCCTGACTATATAGCATTGTGTGTACTGCCACTGTGCACCTCGCTCAGCCACGCTATATATAGCATTGTGTTTACTGCCACTCTGTGTACACCGCTCAGCCAGACTATATACCATTGTTTACTGACACTCTGTGTACACCGCTCAGCCAGACTATATACCATTGTTTACTGACACTCTGTGTACACGGCTCAGCCTGACTATATAGCATTGTGTGTACTGCCACTGTGTACCTCGCTCAGCCACGCTATATATAGCATTGTTTACTGACACTCTGTGTACACGGCTCAGCCAGATTATATAGCATTGTGTGTACTGCCACTCTGTGTACACGGCTCAGCCAGACTATATATCATTGTGTGTACTGCCACTCTGTGTACACCGCTCAGCCAGACTATATAGCATTGTGTGTACTGCCACTCTGTGTACACCGCTCAGCCAGACTATATAGCATTGTGTGTACTGCCACTCTGTGTACACCGCTCAGCCAGACTATATAGCATTGTGTGTACTGCCACTCTGTGTACACCGCTCAGCCAGACTATATAGCATTGTGTGTACTGCCACTCTGTGTACACCGCTCAGCCAGACTATATACCATTGTTTACTGCCACTCTGTGTACACCGCTCAGCCAGACTATATACCATTGTTTACTGACACTCTGTGTACACCGCTCAGCCAGACTATATACCATTGTTTACTGACACTGTGTGTACACCGCTCAGCCAGACTATATAGCATTGTGTGTACTGCCACTGTGTACCTCGCTCAGCCACGCTATATATAGCATTGTTTACTGACACTCTGTGTACACGGCTCAGCCAGACTATATAGCATTGTGTGTACTGCCACTCTGTGTACACCGCTCAGCCAGACTTTATAGCATTGTGTGTACTGCCACTCTGTGTACACCGCTCAGCCAGACTATATAGCATTGTGTTTACTTCCACTCTGTGTCTGCTGGGCCTGGGAACAGTAGTACACCGCTCACCTGCCACTGTATAGCATTGTGCTCTGTGTCGCTGCTGGGAATAGTGGTACACCGCTCACCCGCCACTGTATAGCATTGTGCTCTGTGTCGCTGCTGGGAATAGTGGTACTGTATAGCATTTCTGTACTGCCACTGTACTGCTGCCAGTCAGCGTGTACTGTAAGGATAAGTGAAATGAGGAAGAAATCCGGTGAAAGAGGAAGGGGCAAGGGAAGAGGTGTTTCCCCTGACGGTTCACGTACAGGCCACAGGGGAGCACCCAAGAAAACCCACTCAATACCGCCCATGTTGTCCAGGACAACAACCCTCACAGATCCAAAAGAACAGGACCAGATAATTACTTGGATGACCTCTCAAGCGTCCAGCAGTGGGTTAAGCAGCACCAGCACATCACGCACGAGGTCCGAGTCCTCAGCCAGTTACAAGGAGCCAGTGGGCACAAAGCTGACACAACCGGCAGCGACACCACGCACACAACTGCCAGATAACCAGTCCGATGAATTACCTCAGGACACAATGGGGTATTCGCAGGAGCTATTCCCAGCCCAACAAACTTCCACCTTTCAAAGGTCAATGGAGGAACAGCCAGAAATGTTGTGCCAGGATTTACAACCATTAACTGTGGGAAATGCACGGCGCACTGAAATACAAGGCGAGTCCGAGGAGGACTCGGAAACCCAAATCCCAGAGCAAGTTGGGCAGGAGGGGTTGCAATTGCAGGAGGTCAGCCGACAAGATCTGGAAGACGACGTTGGAGTGAGCTGCGCAGAGGTTGTTCTGGGGAGCTCTACTCCACGGCGGCGGCCCCCCACAATGACATATGACGAGTTTGAGGAGATGGAAGAGGAGGGTATGGACAATGTGGACAGAGACCCAGATTTTGTTTGTGAACGAGAACATCGCCGTCGTAGCAGCAGCACAGATGAGTCTGTTGAAGAACCCACTGCTGCACGAGTTCGCCTTGTGCCACAAGGTAGGCGGCGCGCAATTTCAGGCACCACAAGCGTGGAAGTTCAAGTGAGAGGCAAAAGAGGAGCAAACAGAAATCGCCAGCAAGGAGGCAGGTGCTCCAAAGTCTGGGCTTTCTTTGAAGACTGCACTGAGGATGTTACCATGGCGATTTGCAAGGTGTGCAAGACCCGCCTGAGCAGGGGGAAAAGTATTAACAACCTCTCCACCACCAGCATGAGCCGCCACATGCTATCCAAACATCCCACTCTGTGGGCAAACGCGGCAGGACAGGGTACCAGCAACACTGCCTCCCTTGGGTTCACCAGACTCACCACCAGACCCGCCTCAGCAGCAGCAGTAGCCCAGCCATTGCGTGGTTCACAACATTCACAAACATCAGACGACGCTGACACTGTCACTTTCCGGAGTAGTGCTCTTGAGGTCTCCCAGTGTTCATCAAACACAACAACCAACAGCCCTTCCGTGTGCAGCGCTACGGTTCAGTTGTCTGTGTCGGAGATGTTTGAGCGCAAGAGGAAATTGCCAGCAAATGACCCCCGGGCCGTGGCAGTAACAGCCAGCATAGCCAAGCTTCTGGCCTGCGAAATGCTGCCATATCGAGTGGTGGAGACAAACAGCTTCAAGGGCATGATGTCAGTGGCCATCCCACGTTACGTGGTTCCCAGCCGCTACCACTTTGCGCGCTCTGCAGTGCCTGAGTTGCATGAGCACGTGGTCAGCAAAATAACCCGAAGCTTGAAGAATGCCGTTGCCTGCAAGGTTCACCTCACCACTGACACTTGGACGAGTGCGTTCGGACAGGGTCGATACATCTCCCTTACCGCGCACTGGGTGAACCTTGTGGAGCCTGGCAGCGATTCCTCACCTGCTACGGCGCGGGTGTTGCCCACGCCGCAAACAGCTGCACCGCCGTCCCTCCCACTGGATAACAACAGCAGCACCTACCTCTCTGACTCCTTCTCCTCCAACGCATCTCAAAGCTGTACCTCATCCGGAAACGCTAACCCAGCAGCAGTAGGATCGTGGAAGCAGTCAGCAAGCGTTGCTGAAGCTGATCTGCCTTGGGGATAAGCAGCACACAGGGGAGGAAATTTGGAAGGGAATAAAGGAACAGACGGATTTGTGGCTGGCACCGCTGGACTTGAAACCGGGCATGGTTGTGTGTGATAATGGGAGTAATCTCATTCGCGCTTTAAGGTTGGCTAAGCTGACACACATCCCTTGCCTGGCGCACGTGATGAACCTAGTAGTTCAGCGGTTCCTGAGGACATACCCAGGCGTGGCAGATCTTCTGTTGAAGGTGCGTCGAGTGGCCAAACATTGTAGAAATTCCAGTACTGCTTCGGGGGCACTCGCCAAGATGCAGGAGCGCTTCAATCTCCCCCACCATCGCTTGCTGTGTGATGTCCCTACGCGCTGGAATTCTACGCTGCACATGCTAGCACGCTTTTGTGAGCAGAAGAGTGCAGTGGTCCAGTACATGACGGCGCAGTACCGAGGCGCATCCGGACAGCTGCCAAGCTTCTGTGGATCCGATTGGGCCAACATGTTGGACCTCTGCCAAGTCCTCCAAAATTTTGAGCAATCCACGTTGCTTGTGAGCAGTGACAACTCTTCAGTCAGCATTACCATACCACTGCTGTGTTTACTGAAGAGGTCAATGTTGAAAATCAAGGAAACAGCTGTCATGATGCAACTGGGGGAATCTGAAGGAGAAAACGATCAGCGTGATGGTACCAACATCAGGCCATCCGCCTCAGGGAACGCTGGCCCCAGCAGCTATGACGAAGAAGAGGAGGAGGAACAGCTGGAGTTGGAGCAGGAATTTCATGCCACCACTGACGAGGGCCAGAGCGGTGCACGTTGGACTTCCACAATTCAGCGCGAATGGTCAGCAGAAGCAGACCAGGAGGAAGGTGACGACTATGATGCATCACAACAACTATCACAACGCTCACAAGAGGATGATGAGGATTCTGGTAGGACTCTTGCACACATGGCTCAATTCATGCTAGACTGCATTGAACGCGACCCACGCATTGTGCGCATTCTGGACAACACCAATTACTGGGTTTATACCCTTCTGGATCCACGGTACAAACACAATGTTCCAAAACTGCTTGAAGAAAGAGTCAGACAGGTCAAAATGGAAGAATACCAGCAGGCCCTTGTGGAGACTTTAGAGAGGAGATTGACATCCTCCCCCTCCTCTAGCCAGTTGTACGCCGACAGACTGACTTCCGCAAACCCAGGACGACCAGGAGGGCAGCAAACAACGCAAGCCGCAGCTAGTGCCCAAAAGGGAATGGTATCGGCAGTGTCCTTGGAGTGGGAAAATTTTCTGACACCCATGCAGCAGCAGCCCACTGAACAGCAAGCGTGCAGATCCACCTCCAACACCGATCGCCTGGAGAAGATGGTCAAGGACTACATGTCAGATGACGTAGCTGTGTCGAACAATCCATCTGCACCCTTCAACTATTGGGTATCGAAGCTAGACACCTGGCACGAACTGGCAATGTACGCAATAGAGGTGCTGGCTTGCCCGGCAGCCAGCGTTATGTCGGAACGCTGTTTCAGTGCTGCCGGAGGCATCGTCACAGATCGGCGTATCCGCCTCTCCACAGAAAATGCAGACTGTCTGACTCAAATTAAAATGAATCAATCCTGGATTGGAAATGACTACGCAACACTCCAGGACCCCAACCAAGTAACATGACCAATGAACATCTGGGATGGTGTAGCGTTTCCGGTCCCTGTTTATTGAACCTCTCATCTGTATTACATTTATGACTGCATGGCGGCAAAAAGCATTGCTGCTATATCCGCACGCTTTTTGTCCTCATGCAAGGCCTGGGTTGTTGTGTCTCAAAAAGCATGGCCTTCTCCTCCTGCGCCTGCTCCTGTTCTATCACGTGTGCTGCTGCTGCTGCTGGGTTAGCGTTGCCGGTCCCTGTTTATGGAACCTCTTATCTTTATTACATTTATGACTGCATGGCGGTACAAAGCATGCTATCCGCACGCTTCTTGTCCTCATGCAAGGCCTGGGTTGTTGTGTCTCACAAAGCGTGGCCTTCTTCTCCTGCGCCTCCTCCTGTTCCATCACGTCTGCTGCTGCTGGGTTAGCGTTGCCGCGTGGTCCCTGTTTATTGAACCACTTATCTTTATTACATTTATGACTGCATGGCGGTACAAAGCATGCTATCCGCACGCTTCTTGTCCTCATGCAAGGCCTGGGTTGTTGTGTCTCACAAAGCGTGGCCTTCTCCTCCTGCGCCTCCTCCTGTTCCATCACGTCTGCTGCTGCTGGGTTAGCGTTGCCGCGTGGTCCCTGTTTATTGAACCACTTATCTTTATTACATTTATGACTGCATGGCGGTACCTCATGCAAGGCCTGGGTTGTTGTGTCTCACAAAGTGTGGCCTTCTCCTCCTGCGCCTCCTCCTGTTCCATCACGTCTGCTGCTGCTGGGTTAGCGTTGCCGCGTGGTCCCTGTTTATTGAACCACTTATCTTTATTACATTTATGACTGTATGGCGGTACCTCATGCAAGGCCTGGGTTGTTGTGTCTCACAAAGCGTGGCCTTCTCCTCCTGCGCCTCCTCCTGTTCCATCACGTCTGCTGCTGCTGGGTTAGCGTTGCCGCGTGGTCCCTGTTTATGGAACCTCTTATCTTTATTACATTTATGACTGCATGGCGGTACAAAGCATGCTATCCGCACGCTTCTTGTCCTCATGCAAGGCCTGGGTTGTTGTGTCTCACAAAGCGTGGCCTTCTCCTCCTGCGCCTCCTCCTGTTCCATCACGTCTGCTGCTGCTGGGTTAGCGTTGCCGCGTGGTCCCTATTTATTGAACCACTTATCTTTATTACATTTATGACTGCATGGCGGTACAAAGCATGCTATCCGCACGCTTCTTGTCCTCATGCAAGGCCTGGGTTGTTGTGTCTCACAAAGCGTGGCCTTCTCCTCCTGCGCCTCCTCCTGTTTCATCACGCCTGCTGCTGCTGGGTTAGCGTTGCCGGTCCCTGTTTATTGAACCACTTATCTTTATTACATTTATGACTGCATGGCGGTACAAAGCATGCTATCCACACGCTTCTTGTCCTCATGCAAGGCCTGGGTTGTTGTGTCTCACAAAGCGTGGCCTTCTCCTCCTGCGCCACCCTCCTCCTGTTCCATCACGTGTGCTGCTGCTGGGTTAGCGTTACCGGTCCCTTTTCCTGGAACCTCTTATATGTATTACATTTATGACTGCATGCCGACAAAAAGCATGTTACCTGTGCAAAGAAAACAGACATTTCACGCATTTAAAAGACAGTTTTCCCTTTGAAACTTTAAAATCGATTTTCTCAAAAACTATAACCTCTTTTTGCTAATTTTTTTTTTCCTCTTGTACCCACTCCCAAGGTGCACATACCCTGTAAATTTGGGGTATGTAGCATGTAAGGAGGCTTTACAAAGCACAAAAGTTCGGGTCCCCATTGACTTCCATTATGTTCGGAGTTCGGGTCGAACACCCGAACATCGCGGCCATGTTCGGCCTGTTCGGCCCGAACCCGAACATCTAGATGTTCGCCCAACACTAGCGGTTAGTTACAAGACTATATACTGTGTAAAGGGATGCGGAAGATGTTGGCGCTATATAAATACTAAATAATAATATATGTTCTAATGGAAGGTGAGCCTTTTAAACCCTTTAAATATTGTATTTGATACCTCTTTCCATTTTCTACCTTAGGAGATTCTGCAATATACCTGCAAAAGGACTATTACCCAATACTGATGTATTCAAATATAACCATTTTACCTTCCATAAAGTTACAGAGATTTTTTTATATATATATGAGGAAAGAGAAAAATCTGATTTT
Organism: Hyperolius riggenbachi; assembly: GCF_040937935.1. NCBI lineage: Eukaryota > Metazoa > Chordata > Amphibia > Anura > Hyperoliidae > Hyperolius > Hyperolius riggenbachi. The sequence continues at coordinate 6,648,108 of NC_090657.1, forward strand.
GAGAATAAGGTGAACTGTATATTACTAAAAATACTGACTAAAGCAAGACAGAAACAAAATGAAGTGAATTACTTTTCCACATGAATACATTCCATCACGTATTTTCATTGTGGAACAAAGTTTGTGCAACTTGCCTGCCAGTTTAAGTCTAGTTCAGGTTCCCCCAAATATCAATCTCAGGGTGTATGTCTTAGGCCCCGTTCACATCTGCGTTTTTTTGCGGATCCGGAAGTACGGATCCGGCCATGTGGATCCTGGAAAGCGGTCCGTTGTTACAGCTAGTGTGCTGTAAAATCGGACGTTTTCTTTCGTTTCCTATCGTGCTGCAAAACCTTCCACGTCCGCTCCGCTGGGCACAACGGTCCGCAAAATTAGGTTATGCAGCATTTTTTTGTCCGTTCAGCGGAACGGACAACGGAACCGTACGGCTGGATCAGCTGCTAAAAGCTAATGTGAAGCGGGCTTAACTATTCATTGGACTACTTGAGAAATCTACATGTAAACACGTCATCCATGTTGAGTAATTACCATCTGGAACTATTGTCTCTTTAATGTGCAATGCTGTGGTGCCTCACCTGACAGGCTCATAGGGTTGCGGCTCACTCTGAGGACGGTTCTGATACATCTTGATGATATCTCGTATCTGCTGACTGGGTTGAGGTTTCGGAGCTCCTTTTACAACCGCTCCTTTCTTTGACTCCTTTTCTGGACTTTCAGGTTCCTTTGGTGAAGGGACAGGAGCAGGAGGAGGTATGATTGGTGGTATCTTTGGGGTTGGTATTTCTAGAAGCACAGAACAGAAACGATTATCCAAGAAATCCTTATACTGAAGGTAGCCATATATCTATTGATGATGGGCAGACTCGACCAAGAGACAAATCTCTCTCTAATGGAATCTAATTAGAGAGAGATCTGTCAGCTGCCCGTACACCACAGGCCGATTCCCGATCAGTTTTATGCTGAAATCAGTCAGGAATCGATCTTATGATGCCCCATCCACCGCCAGTCAGCATCAGGGGTTTTGTTGCATTTGTCGCTCGTCCAGATATTGTCGCTGTTACTGCCGCACACCCGATTTAGCAAGTCAGCTCTACATCTTGCAGCATGTCCGACCGATTAATGCGACCAATATCGGCCTGAAATCAGTGGCATTGTCGATCGCGCATTAACTTGGTGGCACCGATTTTCATCCGATTCTGATTATAATAATCAAATCAGATGGTCGATTGTCCGCCAAGTCGCCTGATGTACAGTATGGCCACCTTAATGGGAACCTGAAGCGAGTAAAATTATGTAAAATAAACACATGATGTAGCTACAAATGAATATTACATACTTACCTCACCGTCCGCTCCTCTCAGAAGCTCACCATTTCCTTCTTACAGTGATCCCTTCCAGTTCTGACAATATTTTGTCAGAACTGAAATATACCAGTTGCTGTCAGTTATATATCAGCAGCTGTCAGTTACAACTAATTGTGCAAGGTAATGTCCATGCTTCCCAATGGCTCAAGTGGGTGATATTACAGTGTAACAGTGTGCTGACCAGGAAGCTGTTTGGGGGTAATGGCCATTTTTAAAATGGAGGGCAGAGAATTGCATTGATCACAGTGGTCAGATGGGACGCAGGAGAGGAGAAAGAGCTTGAGGAGTAGACTACACAGGAGGTAAGTATGATGTATTTATGTTTATTTTCAGTTCAGGTTCTCTTTAACACTTTTATCATAATCTGAGTACAGACCATTCTTTATATGCACCCATTTATCTTCTCCAACGTTTATGGTCTTATAAACATTGTACGATTTGCTTGGCGTTGGTTACTGACCTGGCTGCGGCTCAGGTTCTGGGGGCTCTGGCGGTTCCTCCTCGCTGTCACTTTCCGGTAATGCTGCGGGAGTCGGTAGCAGGATTTTAGAAGGAGGCTTCACAGATTTTACTCGAATCCCTTGAGCCGCTATAATATAAATACATTAGATGAAAAGTTGGAAAAAAAATTCATTTAAATATACATTAAATCATTGAGACTTAAAGTGAAACTTAAAGAGAACCCGAGGTGTGTTTGAAGAATGTTATCTGCATACAGAGGCTGGATCTGCCTATACAGCCCAGGCTCTGTTGCTATCCCAAACCCCACTAAGGTCCCCCTGCACTCTGCAATCCCTCATAAATCACAGCCGTGCTGTGAGGCTGTGTTTACATCTGTAGTGTCAGTCTCAGCTGCTCCCCCACCTCCTGCATAGCTCCGGTCCCTGCCCCCGTCCCTTCCCTCCAATCAGCAGGGAGGGAAGGAATAAAGGCGGGGACTAGAGTTCTGCAGGAGGCGGGGAGAGCAGCAGACTGACACTATAGAGATAAACACAGCCAGCTCTGACAATCTGTTTGTCAGCAGCGTGGCTGTGATTTATGAGGGATTGCAGAGTGCAGGGGGACCTCAGGGGGGTTTGGGATAGCAACAGAGGCTGGGCTGTATAGGCAGATCCAGCCTCTGTTTGCAAATAATATTCTTCAAACCCACCTCGGGTTCTCTTTAAAGGAAACCAGAGCTGTGTAAAGTCAAAGAATCAATACTTACCCAGGGCTTCCTCCAGCCCCATAAGCATGTCTGAGTCCCTCCCCATCCTCCCGCGTTCTGCCGTTCAGCCACAATCAGCTCCAGTAATAGGCTCAGTCAAGTCAGTCGTGGTCTTCTGCGCATGCGTGGGAGGTCCCACAGAAAGCCACGACTGACGCGACTGAGCCTATTACTGGGGCTGATCCTGGCTGAATTGCAGACCGCGGAAGGACAGCGAAGGACTCACACATGCTTATGGGGCTGGAGGAAGCCCTGGGTAAGTATTGATTCTTTGATTTCACACAGCTCTGGTACACATTAAAGAGGAACTCCAGTGAAAATAATGTAATAAAAAAAGTGCTTCATTTTTACAATATATATGTATAAATGATTTTGTCAGTGTTTGCCCTTTGTAAAGTCTTTCCTCTCCCTGATTTACATTCTGACATTTATCACATGGTGACATTTTTACTGTTGGCAGGTGATGTAGCTGCTGCATGCTTTTTTGGCGGTTGGAAACAGCTGTAAACAGCTATTTCCCACAATGCAACAAGGTTCACAGACAGGAAACTGCCAGGACCATGGTACTCAGAGTTTCTTGTGGGAGGGGTTTCACCACAATATCAGCCATATAGCGCCCCCTGATGGTCTGTTTGTGAAAAGGAATAGAGTTCTCATGTAAAAGGGGGTATCAGCTACTGATTGGGATAAAGTTCAATTCTTGGTCGGAGTTTCTCTTTAAGTGAAAATGAACTGATAAGATAAATATTGAATCAATCTTCCTACTTCTAAAAATTACTTTTAGAGATGTTTTATGTTATGTTTAAAAACTTTATATAGCAGATTTATAGTTATGACTAATGAAACAGTTTGTATCCATATTAGAGTTCTCAAATATAGGAAAGTATTGACCTTTTTTATCTATCCCCTCCTGGTAGAGAACTGGGCGTCTGAGAGCAAAGTATTTTATAGCTGTAAAACTGATATTCACCACCCGACAGAGGAAAATGGATCCAGTGATGTCCCCCTCACGACCATCGTACCGCGATCCATCTTCCAGCCGGCGGGTACACGCAACATCACATGACAGCACAACACAGGCACAAACAGGAAGTCAAGCAATCATGGCACTTGTCGTTGGGGATTTTAAAGATCCGATCGACTGTGACAGTCATTATTGTTGTGTGACACTAAATGACGTTCTCGTAATTGTGTGCCTGCTGTACCCACGTCGCGAGATCATGGAAACGATCATTTGTTGCTCAAAGTATCAATGATCGTTGTAAAAACTGTCAGGAAAATCGCATTGTGGATACAGGCCTTTAACCTCCCTGGCGTTCTATTAAGATCGCCAGGGAGGCTGCGGGAGGGTTTTTTTTAATAAAAAAAAAACTATTTCATGCAGTCAACTGAAAGCCCACTAGAGGGCACTCCGGATGACGTCAGCCACCTCCGATCCAGCCCTTAGCGCTGGCCGGAACTTTTTGTTCCGGCTACGCTGGGCTCAGGTGGCTGGGGGGACCCTCTTTCGCCGCTGCATGCGGCGGATCACCGCGCTGCAGCGGCGATCAGGTAGCACACGCGGCTGGCAAAGTGCCGGCTGCGTGTGCTGCTTTTTATTTGAGCCAAATCGGCCCAGCAGGGCCCGAGCGGCAGGCTCCGGCGGTACTGGACGAGCTGAGCTCGTCCAGATCGCCCAGCAGGTTAATTCCTTATCAGTAAGGGACACTATGGGCTCGATTCACAAAGCGGTGATAACTCAGTTAAAGACTTTAGGCGTGATAACCATTTTTATCATGCCTAAACTCAGTTTAGGCATGATAAGTTTAGGCATGATAAGTTTAGGCATGATAAGTTTAGATAAGTTTAGATTGCGCGCAAAGTCCCGCACGCAAAGCAGCGCCATTAAACTCTATGCACAGTGTACCAGACTTTGCTAGCGCATAACTTTTGATCAGCTGTGCACTGCGGTGCTAGCCCAGTTGGTGCTTAAACTTATCACACCTAAAAACTTATCACACCTAAACTTATCACACCTAAACTTATCATGCCTAAACAGAGTTTAGGCGTGATAAAGGGCTTTTCACCACGGTGCTAACTGTTAGCACCGCTTTGTGAATCAGGCCCTATATCTTGACTGAGTCCCGACTGGAGGGAAACTGTTGCATAGCTGAGAATGAACTCTTTCAGGCAGATAAATAAGAAAAGCATCATGTCACATGTCACTTAAAGCGTATCCGAGATGAAAAACATTTACTATAACAAGTAACTTGTCTATGGGCCTGATTCACAAAGCGGTGCTAACAGTTAGCACCCTGGTGAAAAGCACTTTATCATGCCTAAACTCAGTTTAGGCATGATAAGTTTAGGTGTGATAAGTTTAGGTGTGATAAGTTTAGGCATGATAAGTTTAGGTGTGATAAGTTTAGGCATGCTAAGTTTAAGCGCCAACTGCGTTAGCACCGCAGTGCACAGCTGATCAAAAGTTTTACTCTAGCAAAGACTGGTGCACTTTGTATAAAGTTTAATGGCACTGCTTTGCGTGCGGGACTTTGCAAGCGATCTAAACTTATCTAAACTTAGCATGCCTAAACTTATCACACCTAAACTTATCATGCCTAAACTTATCACACCTAAACTGGCTTTTCACCAGAGTGGTGCAATGGTTATCATGCCTAAAGTCTTTTAGGCATGCTAACTGGGTTAGCACCGCTTTGTGAATCGAGCCCAATATATCTTATCTAAAGTTTAGATAGTTTACACGGCATATCTAGCTGCAAACAGCTTCAAAAGTTTATGATTATTTATTCCTGTGATACAATGAGGGCAGCCATGTTCTGTTTGTCACATTGTCACAGGTTGAGGGCTGGAGATGCTATCAGCTTGCCTGTGTGTAAATTCAGTCTCCTCTCCTCCTCCCTCCTCCCCTCTGCCTCTGAAATCTCTGGCTAGTAGCCTCCTCCTGCCCAGACTGAGCTCCCATAAGCCCTTGTTACAGTGCCAAGGCACAAAAGGAGCTGTGGGCGAGGCTTGTTTAGTTTATAGGGAATTAGAGTATTAAAACAAAACAAAAAAGTATTTGGCTTGAGGAATGCCCTATAAACTATATGAAATGAACACAATTATGCAATGAGCAAAAGTTTATCTCGGATCCACTTTAAGCTTCCCTTTAACCTGTATACGTTATATGTTCTCACTGACTTACCCATCTTTTGGAAAAACTGTCTTTTCTCCTGGAAAGTTTTCCTCTGATAAGAATACTCAGCTTCATCCATTTGATCCCAGTATCCCTAACAGACACAAGCAGTATGTCATTATACCAATATTCTCTTCGCTTTGAAAATACAGATGGTAAATGGGATTTCATGGCAGCATGATTTTGTTAAAGCATTAAACAGCAACCAATACATTAAAACAGTATTTTAAGTGGAAACCGTGATCATAACTATAACATGCCAGGGTCTGTTTTTACTGATTGCAACAGCGCAGACCAAGCCCAATCAAAATGATTACAAGTTCTAAATGCTCTTTATCTATTCATTTATATTTCCCCCAGTACTTTATGTGCCAGTTCTTCTAGGACAGAGTTTCTCAACATTTTATTGGCATGTACCCATTTTAAAACCCTGTACTCACCACGTACCCCCTGGCATAATGAACATTATCATAAGTACTCCTTGGCAAGTATACATTTAATTGTAGTACATGTAGAAGCAGTAGAGTGTTGTACCGTGTTAGCCATCAGTAAAAGCAAGGAGTTATGAATCAGGATGATACTATTTATTGGCTAACTTAGCGATGAGTAAACAGCGAGCTTTCGGCTTATAAAAAGCCTTCATCGGACTGGTCCCTGACCAAAACTGTGCTGTGTTTCTCAGTGTTTGTTGGGAACCAGTCCGACGAAGGCTTTTTATAAGCCGAAAGCTCGCTGTTTACTCATCGCTAAGTTAGCCAATAAATGGTATCATCCTGATTCAAAACTCATTGTAGTACATGATAAGTGGCTTTAATTTAATTTATCGTTTATTTTCTAAAAGTCTAAATTTGTTAATCTTGGTTAAATATATCAAGCCTGAGTACCCCCTGGAACCATCAGAAGTACCCCCTGGGGTATGTGTACCACACGTTGAGAACCTAGGTTCTAGGATACACAGAATGGTAACCACCAGCTTGTTATATTTAACTATCCTCTTCTTAGTTATGATTTTCCTAACAACCTGTGGCCCAACAAGGACAATTAAAAACCGCTTTTACTGCGTGTGTTGAAACTTTACTGGGAAAAAAGATTTGTTTGTTCTTGCAGTTTTGGGGTTGCTGAATGTAGGGCAACCATCATTAATGGAGCTTTTGGGGAAGAAGTCTTGGGCCCAACCCCCTACTATTTGTGGTTTGGAAACATCCTAACCAGAAATAGTAGGGGGTTGGGTCCAAGCCTTCTAAATGGCAAAAAAACTCTTTTGGAGGAAGTGGCTGGGCCAGATTATCTGCTCTGCTGTGGTGATGGACCTCCCATTCTGTTCACCAAGAAGGAACTACAGAAGCCAACCAGCAGGTATTCTATAATATATTTATTGCAAAAGCTACACATGTGCAATGCAAAACAACGGTGTGACTTTCTAATTATTCCTGTTCAAAAAGTTTAAAAATGTGCTGTTTACTCCGTTAAAAAATGTCAGATTGTATTATGGCTTTAAAAGAGACTAGTTGCCTGGTTGTAATACAGCAGCAGAATGTGAATCAAATATCTACAAGAATGCAGCTAATGGGCTTAGAACCCCTGATCAGCATTCTCATATTCAGTCAGTAATAAGGGCTTGTATACACCGTGAGCGATTGCGCTCTGTTGGCCCATCAACCATTAGAGCAGTGTTACCCTATGAGGGTGTTCTCACAACAGCATTTCAATTTTTCAAAAATTGAAAACGTGCAGTCTGCATTATTTTTAGAGCAATTTTGAGCAAAAATGCATATTTACATAGTTATTGTGGTTGAAAAAAGACATACGTCCATCAAGTTTAACCAGTATAAATTTAAACCAGTTCAACCAGTATATTTATTTAAGCTATGTACCCACGTCGCTATTTTCCCAATGATTTTCCCGACGGCCGACGATTTTTTGAGCGCGGAGCGATCGTTTCCGACGTGGGTTCAGACGCACAACCATGCAAAAGTTGCTTAGCATTGCACCGCAATAACGCCCGTAATGGCGTATCGGATCGCTAAGATCTGACGACTTCTGCGCAAAGTACTGCGATCGTTGAAGTCTCGTTCGCTCCCGGTGGGTAGCATCGAGTGACGTCGTACACACCCGCCACCAGGAAGAGGCGTTGCTGATAATCGTTGTCAAGGGGATGTCGCAGTAGCCATCACACGGTGAATACGCAGCTTTGGTGATTGTTTTTTTTGTATAATTAGGCCTAAGGGAGCAGGCAGCATTAGTCGAGGTCAACAATGGTAGTTTTCTATATTCCTCTTGGTTTAGGTTTGCTCTAAATTGCACATTTGTACAGAAATTGTGTGAGCAATGCTATGTATAGAGTAAAGAAGCAGAAGCAATGCTATCTTATTTCCATATCATCTGCAGCCTGTAGCCAACATTATATATGGTGGAAAGTACATTTCTGCAGCCACAGTGCAATGCACATTCATTATTGAATTGTAGCTAGGTACATTAGGCTAAACATTTTTCACTTCTTTCTATGATTTTATTTTATACTGCATACATTACCCCGTCTATTAGATCCTGGTCCTCAAAAATAGTTTTCTGGGGTGATGGCTGAGGAGCAGGTGGAGGTGCAGGTGCAGCTGGTGTAGGTGCAGGTGCCGGTGGTGGTGCAGGAGCTGAAGCTGGGGCAGGAGCTGGGGGTGGAGCAGGAGCTGGGGGCTGGGCAGGAGCTGGGGGTGGGGCAGGAGCTGGGGGTTGGGAGGGAGCTGGAGGTACAGTAGGTTCTGGCTTTCTTGCTGGAGCAGGTGCAGGTTTAGGTAGAGGCCTAGGAGCAGGTTTATGTGCAGGAGGAGAACGGTCTCTGTTCTGACGTGGAGGATCTTGATGAACTTGCTGCTGGGACAGCATTGTGGCCTGAAGTGTCATTTGTTGGGCCTGGAAAATAAATTATAAACAAAAGACGATCAAGAAATAACATATTGTAATGGAAACCCTACAGAATTGAGTATTCTACAATTAGAAAATGGAAAAAGGAAATATAAACAACAGCAAAGAAGATCGTGGTGCTTCATAAATCCTATATGCAAAAAACAAACACAACAAAAAGAATACACATACCAAAAGCAGGGCCTGTTGCTGAATGAATGCTTGTTGCTGGGCAGCTAACTGGGCCGGGTCTACCGCGGGCATCATCGGCTGAGGTACAGCCATTGCCTGAGGCATCATCTGAGGCATCATTTGAGGCATCATTTGAGGCATCATTGGCTGGGCCATCATACCTGTGATACATATGAGTTACTTCCAGAAAATCACCACAGCAAAAGTACAAAATGACAATGTGCAAAGCTTGTAACTTGATTGCTTACTAAAAAAGACATACACACTCCTTTTTGGAAAATGGACCTGTCTGGGATAGAAGCAATACCCTTCTAATCATAGTACTACTTTTTTATTCTTACCTGGCATTCCATTCATTGCTGGCATCATGCCGTTCATTGCTGGCATAGAATACGCGGGGACTGCTCCAAATCCGGTGAAACCTATAGATAGGATTTACATACATTACATTTTTCACAAAAAAAAATAGATGAAATAACTAGAGTGCTTTCCATGGATTCTAGATGACATTCCCCATATTTCCTTTGATTCATTTGTTATTTTAGAATTAGAATCTGTGTAGACATGAATCCGTGTAGATACATTAAGACACCGGTACATATAGCAGACCATTTGGTTACTACGAAGTCCACATTTTTTATATATTAACCTCGAGGACCGCAGTGTTAAACCTCCCTAAAGACCAGGCCAATTTTCTCAAATTAGGCCACTGCAGCTTTAAGGCCTGTCTGCAGGGCCGCACAACTCAGCACACAAGTGATCCCCTCCCCTTTATCCCCACCAACAGAGCTCTCTGCTGGTGGGGTCTGATCGCCCCCATATGTTTTTTTTTTCTGTGTGTAAATATTTGTTTGATTATTTTATTAATACATTTCTCTATTTTTTTTCTATTTTTTTCCCCACCCCTCCCTCCCCCCGACAGCCCTCCCTCCCCCCGACAGCCCTCCCTCCCCCCGCCAGCCCTCCCTCCCCCCGCCAGCCAATCAGCGTGATTGGCTGTCATCGGCTTCCCTGTATAGCCGCATGTTCTTTTTGACCTGCTGCTGGGATAGTTGTGTGCACGTCTGATTGGTGCAGATGCCCCTTTAACATCGTGTAGTACTGGCTTTTGATGCAGACTGGGCTCCCTGGAATTCTCTTTATATACATGGTGGCCGGATGAAGGGTTTAAATGAAAACCCGAAACGAACGTGTGTCGTTGCCTAAACCGAATAATCTCTATGTTCAGTCAATTCTGAATGATCTAAGCAAATCACATTAAGCCAGATCATACCTCTATTGGTTTCATGAAAATATGATTTTGATGTTCATGAGGACCACCGACACGAATGGAAAAAGATTTTTAATACTTTGTATTTTGTCAATAAAGTTTTTTGTTAAAGTAATGGATAGCACTCCACTTCAATTAGATTCACATATATTCAGTCTTCATATATGACAATTGTAGTACACATTAGTTGGTATCACACTCACCCCGCGGTGCAGGATATCACACGAGCGAGTCACGACCAATCTAATAGTGGTCAACTGGACGGGGTGAGTGTGATACCAACTAATGTGTACTGCAGTTGTCATATATGAGGAGGAGTGAATATATGTGAATCTAATTGAAGTGGATCGCTATCCATTACTTTAACTAAGCTTGTAAAGTGGTATATTCGTAACTGTTAGATAATAATCACCCAGTGTTATTGTGCTTACCGACATCCTACTGTAGCGCTTATCTCTAGACTATAAATCAAGTTTTTTGATCATAGTTTTGTACTGCAAGATTGTGTTTTGACTTTCTATGAAGGACAATAGTTCTCTCTTAAACAAATGAATATAGGCTTCAGCCTATGACAGCCGATCACTTCCCAGCCTCTATAGGGGATAGCCGTGTCACACGGCTGTGCCCTGTACAGTGCTGCCATAGATCGCAGCGCTGTACAGGGTAATTAGACGGCGGTTTCGCCTTCTAACAGTCTCCTATCTGCGATCGCCGCTGGGAAACTGAAGGCGGAGCTGAGCTCCATCATTCCAGTAGGGATGCGCACGCATCGACGCATGCGATCTCCTCCAATCCCTACCCCTAGCCATTCACGTCGATCGGCGTGGAGAGGTCCTGGGTCGGCAGAGGGTTAAAGTGTACCTAAGATGAGAAAATAAAAATGTATATATACATCGGCACGCAAGATCTCCTGCAACCACGCCCCAACCGGCGTTAGGCGGTCATGGGGCTGCCGCTGCATCCACGCACATCGGCGTGACGCGATCGGCAAGTGGTTAGTATAATCAATAATCTTTAATTCATTTTTATTATATTTTCAAAATGAGCAGGAACATAAAATAGAAAATGAAACCTGGGAAACAGTCATATACATAGAATGGATCAGCTAAAAATGTACAAAGTACATATGTAACAAACCCAGTCTACAGTGTAATGACTGGAGGTGAAAAATAAGAAATAAAAACATACATAAGTATCATCCAGTCAGGAAAGAGTTCAAGTAGTCTCATGGGACTGTTTTAGGCTACTTGCACACCAAGACGTTGCGTTAGGTGCTACGTTAAGGTCGCATAACGTGCACCTAACGCAACGCCTGGTGCTCTCTAATGTGGACGTCAGAGTGAGCCGCGTTGTGCAGCTCACACTGGCGTCCGTGATGCCGTGATGCGCACTCTTATGCGCATGCGGCATCATGTGGTCCCGCTGGCCAATCGCTGCACAGAGCGGCCGCTCCAGGAAGTAAACACTGCACGTCACAACGTGCAGTAAATATTAATTAGCCATGTGCCTGGCCGCTCTCCGCTCCTCCCCAACATGACTGAGCATGTGCAAGCAGTCTAACGCGGCTTAAGCCGCTCTAACGCTATGGTATGCTGCACTTTCAGCAGAACGTGCAGCGTTACATGTAACGCAACGTGGGCAGTGTGAACAGCCAACTTGTGTTATATTGCTGTGCGTTGGGGGAGCGTTACAGCCTGCACTAACGTGTGCCTGTAACGTCCCTGTGTGTAAGAAGCCTTAGTAAAAAACAAAACAAACCATGAAAGCCAATGGTTGTGAAAGGGTCAAAATATCCGTGAAGATCATGCAATTTACATAAGGGGCCCATTGTCCTGCACAATTATCAACACCTCCCAGGAGCACCAAATATCATCAAATGTATCCACTGTATTATTCAGCATAGCCATCATCTCCTCTAAGGCCCCATTAACACTAAGGCCTGGTGCACACCAATTGTTTTTGGTAGCGTTTTGAAAACCGCTTCTGCCTGTGAAACCGCTTGGCTAATGTATCTCTATGGGATGGTGCACAACAGCGGTTTGAGGTTTTTAGCAAACTGCAAACGTGGGTCCTGCAGCATTTTTGTGGTTTGCACTTTGCAGATGCGTTTCTGCCTCAATGTAAAGTATAGGAAAAGCTCAAATTGCTCTGAAAAACGCTAGATCACAGCGGTTTTCCAGGCATTTGTTACAGAAGCTGCTCAGTAACAGCTTTACTGTAACAGTATTTGTAATCTGCTTCACAAAAATGATCCAAACAACACTAGGCATGTTTAGAAAACCTCTCTAAACATGCCTAGAATCGCTCTGAAAATCTGCTTCAAAACCTCTAGCGTTGCGGATCTGCTAGAGGTTTTTGGTGTGCACTGGGCCTTAGGTGGACCCAAAGATTTCAGAAATAAAATCTCTTTTCTAAATTATAATATTAAATAGCAGTCTTTTTTCAGCTGCACGATGACAAATATAAAATATTTTACATTTATTGGAGAAACCCCTCCCTTCCTTTCATATTGCCGGGACAGAATCCGGCAGACTGGTGGAGGAGATAAAAAACAAAACACAGGCTGCTACTGATGATGTCACAGGGGAGGTGATCTCAGCTTGTGTGAGATTTCACATAGACGACGCCCCTGTGAGGGAGGGTAGCTGATGACAAGCACACCCATGATCTAAAACCTCCTACTAAGCTCAGAAGTAATGGCTGCCACCTGTATAACCCTAGTTATGGAAATAGAAGGGTGAAAAGCATGCAGTGAAATGCTCATAGGCTGGAAGGAGTGTTTATTTATCGTTGTATGTGTCAGAGTGGTGCAACTAAATATTTTGTATTAAAAAAATGTTTGGTTTGGATCCGCTTTAAGGAGAGATAAGTCATGACTTAAGTAATTTAAAGAGTGATAAAGTGTGAGTTAAAGGCTCATACACACGTGCAAATTTTCTGCCCATTTATTGTACAAACTCGGTCAGAGTCAGAGTGGTGCAACTAAATATTTTGAATTAAAAAAATGTTTGGTTTGGGTCCTGCTTTAAAGGGAAGGTTCAGGGAGGGTGGGTAAAAAATAAAAATCAAATTCCACTTACCTGGGGCTTCCTCCAGCCCGTGGCAGGCAGGAGGTGCCCTCGCCGCCGCTCCGCAGGCTCCCGGTGGTCTCCGGTGGCGCGCCCGACCTGGCCAGGCCGGCTGCCAGGTCGGGCTCTTCTGCGCTCCAAGGCCCGGAACTTCTGCGTCCCACGCCGGCGCTCTGACGTCATCGGACGTCCTCCGGGCTCTACTGCGCATGCAGTGTGTCATTTATAAATGGGACCCTGTTTTTTTTGACTTGCTGTAGGAGATGTCAGAGCGCCAGAGGGTGTCAAACAGTAAGGCCCCATTTACACTTAATCAGTTGGTACATGTTTTTTTGATCTCCATAGCAGTGCATTATGAAAAATCTTTCAGAGCAAAACGTGTTTAGTGTGAACTGAGCCATTGGGAAACATGGGCATTACTTTCAAAATGCCCTTTCAGTTATAACTGAGAGCAACTGATTAAAGGAAAGGTTCAGGGAGGGTGGGCAAAAAATAAAAATCAAATTCCACTTACCTGGGGCTTCCTCCAGCCCGTGGCAGGCAGGAGGTGCCCTCGCCGCCGCTCCGCAGGCTCCCGGTGCATGCGCAGTAGAGCACGGAGGACGTCCGATGACGTCAGAGCGCCGGCGTGGGACGCAGAAGTTCCGGGCCTTGGAGCGCAGAAGAGCCCGACCTGGCAGCCGGCCTGGCCAGGTCGGGCGCGCCACCGGAGACCACCGGGAGCCTGCGGAGCGGCGGCGAGGGCACCTCCTGCCTGCCACCGGCTGGAGGAAGCCCCAGGTAAGTGGATATGGATTTTTATTTTTTGCCCACCCTCCCTGAACCTTTCCTTTAATCAGTTGCTCTCAGTTATAACTGAAAGGGCATTTTGAAAGTAATGCCCATGTTTCCCAATGGCTCAGTTCACACTAAACACGTTTTGCTCTGAAAGATTTTTCATAATGCACTGCTATGGAGATCAAAAAAACATGTACCAACTGATTAAGTGTAAATGGGGCCTTACTGTTTGACACCCTCTGGCGCTCTGACATCTCCTACAGCAAGTCAAAAAAAACAGGGTCCCATTTATAAATGACACCTGGATACTAAGTCCATATTTACAGTAGAAGCCTCAAAATTGCAATATATAGCAATATTGGCAAATATAGGTTAGGGTTAGGGATGCTCACCGAATTCCACGGAATTCATTTTTCCGCGATTCCGATTGGAAATTGGCGATTCCGTTCCGTCGCATCGGAATGGAATTGCTATAGTGGTCCGACGGAATTCTGGAATTGCTATGCGTAATTCCGTCGGAATGCGGATTTTTTTTAAGTCAATCACAAGGAAGACCCTAGACAGAAGCTAAAAGTGAAACCAACAAGATTTCTGCATGAAAATCGGAATTTCAGCACCAATTAGAGTCTTAACAAAAACCAACCAATCCTATGTTAGCAACCAGCTCCCTAGCTACCTCAGCTATCCCACCCATTTTGTATAGGCCCCATGGCCTACGCGACAACTCCTGTTGCTAGAAACCAAACTCATAATGACCGCCGTGGAACCACCTCTAGGTCCCATGGCCTACGCGACAACTCCTGCTGATCCAAACCAAACTTATAATGACCACCGTGGAACCACCTCTAGGTCCCATGGCCTACGCGACAACTCCTGCTGATCCAAACCAAACTTATAATGACCACCGTGGAACCACCTCTAGGTCCCATGGCCTACGCGACAACTCCTGCTGCTCCAAACCAAAATTGTAATGACCGCCGTGGAACCACCTCTAGGTCCCATGGCCTATGCGATAACACCTGCTGCTCCAAACCAAAATTGTAATGACCGCCATGGAACCACCTCTAGGTCCCATGGCCTACGCAACAACTCCTGCTGCTCCAAACCAAAATTGTAATGACTGCCATGGAACCACCTCTAGGTCCCATGGCCTACGTGACAACTCCTGCTGCTCCAAACCAAAATTGTAATGACCGCCATGGAACCACCTCTAGGTCCCATGGCCTACGCGACAACTCCTGCTGCTCTAAACCAAAATTGTAATGACCGCCATGGAACCATCTCTAGGTCCCATGGCCTACGCGACAACTCCTGCTGCTCTAAACCAAAATTGTAATGACCGCCATGGAACCACCTCTAGGTCCCATGGCCTACGCGACAACTCTTGCTGCTCCAAACCAAAATTGTAATGACCGCCGTGGAACCACCTCTAGGTCCCATGGCTTACGACAACTCCTGCTGCTCCAAACCAAACTTATAATGACCACCGTGGAACCACCTCTAGGTCCCATGGCTTACGAAAACTCCTGCTGCTCCAAACAAAAATTGTAATGACCGCCGTGGAACCACCTCTAGGTCCCATGGCCTAGGTGACAACTCCTGCTGCTCTAAACCAAAATTGTAATGACCGCCGTGGAACCACCTCTAGGTCCCATGGCTTACGCGACAACTCCTGCTGCTCCAAACCAAAATTGTAATGACCGCCGTGGAACCACCTCTAGGTCCCATGGCTTACGCGACAACTCCTGCTGCTCCAAACCAAACTTATAATGACCGCCGTGGAACCACCTCTAGGTCCCATGGCCTACGCGACAACTCCTGCTGCTGCTGCAAAAAAAAAAAAATGACCGGCGGAACAGTCACTAGATCCCATGGCCTATGATTTTTCAAAAACGAGGTTTCAATTGAGATGACTGAAATGTTACCGTCGGATTCCGCAAAATTCCGACGAAATGTAACCTAGAGCTGCATATTAGCAGAGGCAGGAGAGCCCGACCTGGGCTGGGGGTCGGGGAGCGGCATGGGGGGCGATTGCACTGCGGGGACCCAGCGGAACTGCACGGAGGGAGCGGCATGGGGGGCGACTGCACTGCGGGGACCCAGCGGAACTGCACGGAGGGAGCGGATGGCGTCCTCCGTGCATTTAAACATGATGCAAGTACTTCACTTTTTGGGGGTTTTGGCATCTTAAGTCCTTTAAAGAGATGGTAATATTTAGGAAAGATTATAACTTTTTATATGTTTATTCGTCCAGTTAGGTGCAGAGCCAATTTATCAAATATTTGAAGACTCATTTAGATTAGCAGATCAGGGGCTTGATTCACAAAGCAGTGCTAACTGTTAGCACGCTTGTGAAAAACCCTTCTTCTAAAAACAACTTGCGTGCAAAGTCCTGCGCGAAAAGTTTTGCATGCGCACAGCACGGTGCGCGCAAAACGTTGCACCGCATACTATGACGTTAAGGTCGCACCCCATGCGACCTTATAGGTGCATCGGGTGCGCTGTTTTTGTTGCTTCGCAGTGCAACGTTTTGCCCGCACCGCGCTGTGTGCGCGCAAAAGTTTTCGCGCGAGTTGATTTTCAAAACGGTGCTAACCTAGTTAGCACCCTAGTTAACACGCCCAAAGTCTTTAGGCGTGCTAACTAGGTTAGCACTGCTTTGTGAATCAAGCCCCAGGTGTTTATGACATTATTGTCAGATATGACTAGATTAGCTGCAAGCTTGTTTCTGATGTGATTCAATCACTACTGCAGCCAAATAGATCAGCAGAGCTGCCAGGCAACTAGTATTGTTTAAGAAGAAATAAATATTGCAGCCTCCGTATCACTTTTGCCTCGGGTTCACTTACTCAAGTGAATTTATATTTACTTAATGCAAAACACGAATTAGCTTTAGGATGCTTTTATATCTTGGTGGGAGTCTTTTCTTCCTAACCATGCATCACTTCTGGCCTATTGCTTCACTAATCTGTATATTATATTATACATTTTTGTGAGTGTTTTTAATCCCTTGTCCCCCATGCAGGCTAATATTGCCAGAATAGAGGACCAGGGACTTCACCTCCTGAACAATATCAGCCAACATGCCTCCTTAACATAGAAAGTGTTTTTGCAAGAGGCGAGGGACCAGAAAGACTTCAGAGGGCGGGAGAAAGCCCCAGGGCCAGGTAAGTAACTGGACAGTTTTTTTCAGGTAAATGCTGTATAAAACCCTGACATAATATTCAATAAAAACATGTTTTACTACTTTTTATATTCCATACGGTTATCATATTTGCATTTGTGCATAACTATTATTATTCATTTAGAAATTATAAGTTCCCAAAGTACAGTTTTTTGCTTTGAGACTTTGCATTTTATTCATAACTGGTTTTATGCATTATGTATTGAAGGCAGAAATGCTTTGAGTGTCTGTCTGTGTCCAGCAGCTTCTGCACAGTCAGAGAATGTGTCACATTCCTCACTTGATACAATTAAGTATCTCCAATTAACATCTCCACTTCGGATGCATCCAGATTTCTCTGCAGGGAACTTGTTAGTCCTGTGTTTAACTAATTGAATGCTGTTCTAGTAAAAAAAATGCTGGTTGTATAGAATATGCTGTAACTAATTTTTTAGAGCAAAGAAGAAATGCTGGGTTATATTCCACTAACAAATAGATTGAATCGATACTTAGCCGGGGCTTCCTCCTGTGTGTGTCCCACGCCGTCCTCCCGCGGTCTGCCGTTCAGGCAATCAGCCCCAGTAACAGGCTCTGTCGGGTCCAGTCTGGGTCTTCTGCTCATGCGTGGTCCTCCTGTGCATGCCCAGTATACCCGGACTGACGCGACTCAGCAAGTTACTGGGGCTGATTGCCGCTGAACGGCAGACCGCGGGAGGATGGCCTGGGACACACACTTGTTTATGGGGCTGGAGGAAGCCCTGGGTAAGTATCGATTCAATCTAATTTAGTTAGTCTCTGGTACAATTTAAGTGTCCCTTTAAAGCAATGGTCCTCAAACTAAGGCCCGCTGGCCGAATTCGGCCCCCTGAGGCTTTTTTACCGGCCCCCACAAGAAAATGTATTACATATAGATGCGGTCAGCTAAATCTTGAAATATTGGTGGTTCACATATAGAATCGCAGCGTTGGCACCACCCATCCACATGGAAGCCAGAAAGCAGTAATTTCTCTGGTCCCCAATCAAATTTCACATCAGGTGACACTGCTGTCCAATCGGACTGCAGGGTGTCACCTGGGTATGCTTCACTGTCTGGCCCACAAAGGCCTCTATTCATAGAACATTTGTGGAGCAAAAATTTGTGGCGGGAAAATACCGCATCGGTATTTTAGACTCCTGGGTGGTCATTCATAAAAATGTTTCCAGCTGCGATAGCAGTGTGGAGATTTCCCGCTGTAGGCTGGCGGTAACCTTGCGGAAACACAAAAGCTGGCAGAGTCCCTCCGTGCGCTGCTCTCTCTGCTGCTGCTTGGGAGATCTGTCCCATTCACTTGTATATATTCCGCATGCTTCTCGCCATATCCGAGGAAGCGGTCTTTCCCGTCCGCATACCGCTTCCTCTAATCTTTATGAATGGACATTTTGTTACTTTTTCTAGATAAATCTATAAAATCACTGCACAAGGCGGAAATATTTCGCTCTGCTGGGGAATCGTAACTTTTCATGCGGAAACAGCTTTTATGAATGCACACTTTGCTAAATGGTCGGGAAAGTCCGCTGTTTTGAGCGGTAAACTGGCGGTAATGTTTTATGAATAGAGGCCAAAGACTTCTACATCATTTTATGTATACTCCGGCCCCCCAGCAGTCTGAAGTATGTTGACCCGGCCCTCGACCCAAAACGTTTGGGGACCCCTGCTTTAAAGGATACCCGAAGTGACGTGACGTGATGAGATAGACATGTGTATATACAATGCCTAGCACACAAATAACTATGCCGTGTTCCTTTTTTTTCTTTCTTTGCCTGAAAGAGTTAAATATCAGGTATGTAAGTGGCTGACTCAGTCCTGACTCCGACAGGAAGTGACTACAATGTGACCCTCACTGATAAGAAATTCCAACACTAAAATACTTTCCTAGCAGAAAATGGCTTCTGAGGGCAGGAAAGAGATAAAAAGGGTCAATAATTCATACATTTTAGCTCTGACATACTTCAATGAATGTCATTGAGCAAAAGCAATAAAACAGTTAAAACTGAACCACTTAAGGACCAGGCCTGATTTGCCTGATCTGTGCAGCGTGTGCTCTCCAGCCCACAGCACAGATCAGGTTTGCAGCATGGCGATCAGACTTCCCTCCTTTTTTCCCCACTAGGGGGATGTCCTGCTGGGGGGGTCTGATCGCTGCCAGCTCTCTGTAATTTGCGGGGGGGGGGCTCCTCAAAGCCCTCCTCCGCAGAGATTTCTGCCCTCTCTGCCCATACCTGCTTCTCCCGCAGGCTATGGGCTTCAGCCTATCAGGCGGCAGCGATCCCCGGCCAATCAGAGGCCGGGGATCGCCGATCTCCATGATGTAATCAGCTGGGATTTCTTCCCCGCGTGTTTACATTACGTGCGCGAGCCGCGATCGGCAGCTCGCAGTCTGTTCACGGAGACACCCTTTGTGAACTGACATGGAAAGGCCGCTCGTACGAGCGGCCGTTTCCATGTAATACCACTTACGACCTGCCGACGCCTATCAGCGTTAGGCGGTCGTTAAGTGGTAGATTTAAACATAAAATAAAACTGTGGAATATCTTAAAAAGTCATTTTTAGGAGAAGGAAGATAGATACAATTGTTTATTTCATTGGTTTATTTTCGCTTCTGGTGTCCTTTAAGAGGGGACATATAAGTCTCCTAATAGGCTGCACAAGGTCCCGGCAGTTTTCGTCCTGTTGTAAGTACAAGGATGGCAAAGGATTTTTTAGCTGACTTTGGAGCTTGCTGGGGCACTGTTTACAGGGAAGAGAGATTGTGCAGTGATGACAGGGTCCAATGGAATTGTGAAAATATGGGTAAGAAATGAATAAATATGCTCACAATTTTGTGCTTACATGCAGGGGCGTAGCAATAGCGGGTGCAGAGGTTGTGACCGCATCGGGGCCCTTGGGCCAGAGGGGCCCCAAAGGGCCCTCCCTCAACTACAGTATTAGCTCTCTATTGGTCCTGTGCTCATAATAATCACTTCTATAGATGCTTTGAATAGTGGTAATCATTAACAAACTGTTCCCCATCCCCTTCTTGCACCTCTGACACTGTAGTTGCCATTGGCAGGTTTTGGTGCGCCGTATCAATTGTTATGTAGAGTGGTTGGGGGCCCCAATGTAAAACTTGCATCAGGGCCCACAGCTCCTAAGTTACGCCACTGTTTACATGCAGTAACCACAATTCTTATGCTACCTATCTTAGGTTCTCAATCGTTGGTACGCAGGGCCGGACTTAGGCCAAGGCCACCTAGGCCATGGCCTAGGGCACCACAGGAACAAGGGCACCAAAGGAGCAGGCTGAACTTATGCAGCATTTGCAAACTTGCCTAACACGGTACTCTGCTGCTAGCCGCCTGTGCAGCAGCCACCTTGCTCTCTGTGCACGTTTGCATTGTGGCCGGCGACTATGGACTTGAGTGACACTGATGGCTGCTGCGGTGTGAAGGTGAGCTGGCTACCTATACTGAAAGGGGTGGAAGTGGGAAAAGGAGAAATTAAGGGAGTCATCTGGTTACCTATACTGGAGGGAAAGGGGGAGGGGTCATCTGGCTACCTATACTGGAGGGAAAGGGGGAGGAGTCATCTGGCTACCTATACTGGAGGGAAGGGGGAGGAGTTATCTGGCTACCTATACTAGAGGGAAAGGGTGGAGAAGTAATCTGGCTACCTATACTGGAGGGAAAGGGGGAGGGGTCATCTGGCTACCTATACTGGAGGGAAGGGAGGGAGGAGTCATCTGGCTACCTATACTGGAGGGAAAGAGAGGATGAGTCATCTGGCTACCTATACGTGGTGGGGGAAGGGGGAGTCATCTCGCTACCTATACTGGAGGGAAAGGGGGGAGGGGTCATCTGGCTACCTATACTGGAGGGAAGGGGGGAGGGGTCATCTGGCTACCTATATTGGAGGGAAGGGGGAGGGGTCATCTGGCTACCTATACTGCAGGGAAGGGGGGGGGGGTTTCATCTGGCTACCTATACTAGAGAGGAGGGGGTAGGGTCATCTGGCTACTTATACTGGAGGGAAGGGGGGAGGGGTCATCTGGCTACCTATACTGCAGGGATGGGGGGAGGGTTCATCTGGTTACCTATACTAGAGAGGAGGGGGGAGGGGTCATCTGGCTACCTATACTGGAGGGAAGGGGGAGGGGTCATCTGGCTACCTATACTGGAGGGAAGGGGGAGGGGTCATCTGGCGACCTATACTGGAGGGAAGGGGGGAGGGGTCATCTGGCTACTTATACTGGAGGGAAAGGGGGAGGAATCATCTGGCTACCTATACGGTGGGGGAGGGGGAGGAGTCATCTGACTACCTATACTAGAGGGAAGGGGGAGGGTTCTTCTCGCTGCCTATACTGAAGGGGGCGGCTGGTGACAGTGGCCTTGGGCAGTAGAGAGTACAGATCCGACCTTGATGGTACGCATAGATCAGTGGGTAGCTGTGCACAGTCAGACCATTATAGTACATTTTGAGATTACAAAAATGATGAACCTGAGATAAATGTTTAGTTAATTAGAACCTAATGCTAGGTACACACAATGAGAATTTCTGGCAGATTTACTGTCACATCGATTATTTCAAACATGCCCAATCTGATTTCCCATTGATTTTCCGATCTATTTTCCATAGATGTGAACGGAAAATTGATTGGAAATCACTCAGATCGGACATGCTAGAAATAATCGATCTGACAGTAAATCTGCCAGAAAATCTTATCATGTGTACCTGGCATTAGTGAATGTTTGATAGGCATTTATACACAAGTATCATGTGCAGTACAAATATATGTCCATCATAAAGGTGTACATTGTATGATAATGTGGAAAGATATTGGTATACATTACAGCTGCTGTACTGCCTGTTAGAAAATGTCCTACTATTAATTATTCTACTAAACTTATTTTCTGTGCATTTCAGGCTAAGCAATAAAAGTGTAAATTCATAACATGGGTGTGTGTACATCTCTGTTTATATGACATGTTATGAAGTCACCGGACAAAGGTTGGGTGAGCTGAAGGAAGAATGTACCTGATAAACAGCCTTGTTTACAAGACAGCCTCTGTGTGTCTTAGTACAAAAGCCGTCCATTAGGCAGGGTTAAAGAGGAACTCCAGTGAACATTTTAGTGTTGGCAGGTGATGTAGCTGCTGCATGGTTTTTGGCAGTTGGAAACAGCTGTAAACAGCTATTTCCCACAATGCAACAAGGTTCCCAGACAGGAAACTGCCAAAAGTTTGAACTTTTCTTGTGGGAGGGGTTTCTTTTGGGAGGGGTTTCACCACAATATCAGTCATACAGCGCCCCCTGATGGTCTGTTTGTGAAAAGGAATAGATTTCTCATGTAAAAGGGGGTATATCAGCTACTGATTGGGATAAAGTTCAATTTTTGGTTTCTCTTTAAGCTTAGTAACAATCTGCTAAAATTGCATTCACATTTTCACATTTGCACATGCATTCACATGTGCAAAAAACTTTACATCCTGCAGCTTAAGGCTGGTTTCACAGTGGGACGTTACAGGCGCACGTTAGAGCAGCCTGTAACGCAGCCCACCGCACAGTAATGAAAAATCAATGGGGCTGTTCACAGTGCGGACGTTGCGTTACACAGTAACGCTGCGTCACAAGACAACGTACTGCATGCAGTACTTTGGACGCGGCTGAGCCGCGTTAGACTGCTTGCACATGCTCAGTAATGTTGGGGAGGAGCAGAGAGCGGCCAGGCACATGGTTAATTAATATGCACTGCACGTTATGATGTGCAGTGTTTACTTCCTGGAGCAGCCGCTCTGTGCGGCGATTGGCCGGCGGGACCACGTGATGCCGCATGCGCATAAGAGTGCGCATCACGGCATCACTGACGCCAGAGTGAGCTGCACAACGCGGCTCACTCTGACGTCCAGATCCAGCACCACCAGGCGTTGAGTTAGGGGGACGTTATGCGACCTTAACGCCCCCTCTAACGCAACGTCCTGGTGTGAAATTAGCCTAAATTTGAACGTCACTTGGGAATTCCCATTGCCTTTCGTTAGCTGCAGTATAAAACCAAGTGTGAAATGTCGCATACAAAAGCAAATTTAAATGTGAAAAATGCAAAAGAAAGTTTTGTTAATGATAAGAAAACAAACATATTTATGTTTTAGCTGCAACGAAGAACTGGCAGTTTTTTCCCCTGGTTTGACTGGGATATGTGAGGGTGCAGGCTAGTGTTGTACCATACTTTTCGGTTCAACTCAATTGGCTGATGTCTTTTTTCTATGTAACCATGTATGTCCTTGCTACCTAATAGCAGACATTGTGTGATGAATCCAGGCTGGTTTAGCAGAGCCACTTGTATTACTCAGCACTCTACAGCCCTGGTTAAAGGGAACCTAAACTGAGAAGGAGATGGATTTTTCCTTTTAAAATAATACCAGTTGCCTGACTCTCCTGCTGATCCTGTGTCTCTAATACTTTTAGCCACAGCCCCGGAACAAGCATGCAGATCAGGTGCTCTGACTGAAGTCAGACTGGATTAGCTGCATGCTTGTTTCAGGTGTGTAATTCAGCCACTGTTGCAGCCAATAAGATCAGCTGGACTGCCAAGCAACTGGTATTGTTTAACAGGAAACATCCATATCACTCTCAGTTAACGTTCCCTTTAAGTAAATTATGTCCCAAAACATTGTACACATACTAGATTAACCACTTGAGGACCACAGTGCGAAACCCCCCTAAAGACCAGGCCATTTCTTTACTAATAGGGCCACTGCAGCTTTAGGGGCTTGCTGCAGGGCCGCACAACTCAGCACACAAGTGTTCCCCCCCCCACCACCCTTTTTCTCTGATAGTCCCCCAGATGTTTATTTATTTTTTGGCAAATATATATATATATATATTTTTTTTTAAGTCTATTTTTCTTTACATTTTCCCACCCTCCCTCCCCCAGCTAGCCTATCACTGCTAATCGCTCCCGTGTCCTACAGAGGGACAGCCGTGTCACACAGCAGTCCCCAGTACAGCACTGCTGCAGATCTCATCGCTGTACAAGGTTTATATATGGCGGTTTCGTCGTCTAACAGTCCCCGAGTGGCGATCGCCGCTGGAAGACTGAAGGCGGAGCTCCACTCTGCCTACCAAGTGAAGATGCGTGCGCATCTGTGCGCACGATCTCCTGCAGCAGCCGGCCCCAGGACTTGATGCCAATTGCCGTTAGGCGGTCCTGGGGCTGTCACCGCGGTCACGCTCATTGGCGTGAGGAGGTAGTTAGGTAGTTAAGCATGGCTGTGGTGGCCAATAACGACAACCTCTGCTGAGAATCTAGCTTGTGTAAAGAGGACTCCGATCCCCCTTGGGGGTGAGCAATCCGCTTAGACTCAGCTAAACGTTGGCTGAGGGCATTGTTCTCTCCTCTCACCCTGCCTGCCCTGTGACACTCTTTGTGCGCTGTTCCGTTGGTCCCTTCCCCCGAAGCAACGGAACCCATTGTTTGCCTGGAGACTAGTGGCACATCTACTATATATATATATATATATATATATATATATATATATATATATATATATATATATATATATATACACTGTATATCTCGATACACTGTTGACCAAGGGATCAGATCCTAATCCCTGTGGGCGACACTCCCTGTACATGTATACGAGACTTAGGTGGCAAGACCCTGATTCTGACCTGTGGGTTTAGCTTTCCACAACTAGCTACTCCGTAACAATAAGCCACATGCAGAAAGTATACTGTACATGAGGGTTCCCAGAATGAAGGTTGAGCAGAAAACAGGGGGATAGTGAAGGAGTTAGCAGGACAGCAGTCAGCAAAATATCAAAGGGGGTACATCTGAATTCACCTTGTGGGGAATAAGGATTTTGTCTCGGTGTGCCTATGCCTCCGCCTCCCTTCATACGCCAGTTAAGGTTGCCAGGCTTTTCTAAATCCTAAGAAAGGTCAGAGAGAAAGTGATAACAGTGATATTTCTAAAACAGGGACCTGTAAAAAAAATGACATAGAATGCCCAATTTGTTTTTTTTTTTTACTTTAATTTTTATTAGGGTATACTTGGCATAGTAGTTACAAAATGACCAGAATAAAACTATAACCATATAACAACACACAGGTAATATAGAAGGTATAAATTATAAAGTTGGTCTCTACAAGATCTTTGACTGTACAAGTAATGAACAAGCTGTCATTAAAAACACTCCCAAATGATGACTTTATTACTTACTGATGGTGATGTCAACAATGGCTGGAAAAGTTGATCCAAGTAGTTCTCCATTCTTTGACCCCCTGTAAAAAAAATATATAAAAGCATATAGAGATTACAATTCTTAACAAAACTTCTCACACTGGCCCCTATGCAATTATTTATTTCTCCCGCGTTATCTTCTAGGAGATAATTTTCATATTATATTTAAAATAACTTTTAAGCATTTTACAACTGAAAAAGTACCTAAAACTTGGTTAAAAAGTCCTGTCAACATTATTTTGAGTGTTTTCTCGCTTGCTGTTGGTTTAAAAGGCATTTTAGAACTAAGTGTGAAAATAATCACTTATGAGAAAGCTCAGGAGAAAAGGGGAGTTGCATGTGGGCCACACTTGGAAAAAAATATATAGCTGTTTATTTCTTAGGATTCTTTTTTTTTAATGGAGCAGAAAGCAAAGTGTCCTTTTTCTTTTCTCAGTTTCTCCATTTTCCTCTTCACCTGATTCTGTCCCCAGTATTCATTTCTCTACAACAACACTGAGGCCCTTTTCCACTAGCAATCGCTAGTGTTCGCGCTTAACGCTAGCGAGTGCGATTCAGCAAAAGTCCAACATTTCCCGGCGATTTCCCGATGTTTGCGATTTTGCTGTGCTATGCACTCTGCATAGCAAAATCGTGGCAAAAAACATTCCGTGGCGCGATCGCGATTTAGTAAAAAATGAATCACGGTAGTGGAAATTACCTACCACGACCCAATAATAATATATTGGTAATTCTACAGATATTCTACTAGAGGCTTCCCCGATCCCCAATTTATCGCCCTTTTATTATGTATGCATCAAAATGTCTCTTTTGGTTTGGTCTCACGCTATACAATAAATCCTAGCTCTCACGTAGATGTCACATTGAGGGCCTGGGCATGTGCTCTGCACACAGCTGGAAATTAAGATCACAAAGGGTTACCGTACCTCCAGCGATGTTCAGTGAGTACATTTCATCAACGCCGGGTGGTAAAGGAGGGGCCTGCATGACGGGGGCGGGAGGAATCGGGAGTTCACCTCTGCAATCAAACATAAAATATTTGTTACTCAGTGGCATTACTACAAAATACTCACCCTACTTTCCTGTTCTTGGGCACAAAAGCATTTTTTTTCCTACTACCAATTTACAACACTCTAGTCCTCATCTGACCCACCCTCATCCCCACCCTCATCCCCACCCCCCAAAACGAATACATTAGGTCATTATTAATCCAACCTAGACTTAAAGTGGTCTGAAAGTCAGCATTTCTACTTTGCTCTAAAAGATTCCTCACAGCTTGAAAGCTACTAGCCCAGAATTATTATATTTTTTTAGCAGAACATCACTGAAATGGTTAAACAAAGCACTTTGTCCTGCAATTCAGCTTCAAATCCGCATCCAAACTGGAGATAACAGTATCTTTGTTTGCATTCCCATGTTGATACATGTGTGTAAACACAGTATAAGGAGTGGAAAGGAGCTCTCTGTGCTTCAAGCACACAAACAGTTCAGAACAGCTAATTAGCAGATGTTAATATATAATAAAAAGCAGTTTGAATAAAATGCAATGGCAGCTTTCAGGGCAAGATAAACTACACTTAGGAAACATGTAATTTGTAGACAGACAATATTACTGATGCACAAATGCAAATATGATAACTGTACAAGTAATACAAAGTAGGAAAACACATTTTTATTGACTGTTATATCGGAGTTTCAGACCACTTTAAAGGGGTTCCATGGATAATATTAAACGGGCCAATTATTCATCTAACTACTAACTACTAATTATTCGTCTCATACAGCCATATCAATCCCTGCTATGTACTGATGAGGACCAAACGTCTGAAACAGGCTGTCACATGTGGGTTTGATATGGTTGTGTAAAACTTAAAGCTATAGGCTTGCTATACACCAGCGGCTCTGGATGCTTGCTTGGCTTACCTAGGGCGAAAAGGGATAATTTGCATATTCAGCAGTGGTGCATTGTGGGTAATTACACATGCTCACTTATAGCTGAATTATTGCAGATTTCCTTCTGTTTTAAGAAGGCAAATTACACCAAGCTTCGCATAGATAACTGAAGTTTTTTTTTTAACTCTTCCTGTACTGGAAAACAATATGAGACTCTTTTCTTTGCTTAAAAGGAGAGTAAAACCCAGCATTTCTACTTTGCTCTAAAACATTATTTACAGTACATTATATATTACCACCATTTTTTTTACCAGAACAGCATTCAAAGGGTTAAACACAGGACTTAAAAACTCCCAGCTGGAAAGCTGGACGCATCTGAACTGGAGATAATGTATCTTGTATTTAATTGTATCAAGTGAGGAATGTAAACAAACACTTCTCTGACACTGCAGACTTTTCTGTACACAGGCAGACAGTCAGAAAGCATTTCTGCTTATATTTCAAGATGACAAAAACAGTTATGAATAAAATGCAAAGTCCAGCTCTCAGAGCAAAAAAAAGTATACTTTGGGAACATGTAATTTCTAATTAAATAATAATACTTATGCACAAAAGCAAATATGATAACCATATGGTCTATAAAAAGAAGAAAATATGTTTTTATTGAATATTATGTCAGGGTTTTATACTGCTTTAAAGCTCTGTTTCACCAAAATCGCAGTCATTTCCTCTTCGAAGCATGGCTAATTTTATTTAGATATCTCAAGAGATTTCCGCCATCCCTCTGACACCTGGCTAATTTTGGGGGAAATGGATAGGCAGCCACCATGAGATTTTGAGTTAATTAAAAAAAAAACTGACAAAAAAACCCACTTTTGTGCTGCTACTTAAAGAGACACTGAAGCGAAAAAAAAATGATGATATTATGATTTGTATGTGTAGTACAGCTAAGAAATAAAACATTAAGATCAGATACATCAGTCGAATTGTTTCCAGTACAGGAAGAGTTAAGAAACTCCAGTTGTTATCTCTATGCAAACAAGCCATTAACTCTACGGCTTTCAAAGTCGTGGAGAGGGCTGTTATCTGACTTTTATTATCTCAACCTGAACTATTTACTTTTTCTCTGCCAGAGGAGAGGTCATTAGTTCACAGACTGCTCTGAAAGAATCATTTTGAATGCTGAGTGTTGTGTAATCTGCACATATTAGAGAATGATGCAATGTTAGAAAAAAAACACTGTATACCTGAAAATAAAAATATGAGAATATTTTCTTTGCTGCTAATCTTCTAGTAATTATTCATAGTACACAACCAATTCACTATATCATATATTTTTTTTCCGCTTCAGTGTCTCTTTAACATATATAACAGTTATGCATATTATTTTAGTAATGTAATATTTTACATTCTTAGGTGCAGAGCAACGGATTTTATATATTCTTTGTCTGGCTTATGTATTTCATGTGGAGGGTTTCCCGGTTTCTTTTTTGGATGTTTTAATTAGGAAGGCTGGGCTTGCTGATCATGTAATTGATTGTTTGTAATACTAATAAGTAATTGCTTCAATATAGGCATTGTGTCCTGTGGTTACATGTTATCAGTGGTACTGTTATTGGGGGAGACCTTTTCTTGTCCATATAGATGATGTGTTTTACTGCTGCCATAGATTGTATTGTGGTAGTCATCATCAACAACAAAAAAACAAGTAATATAAAACAGTCAGATTTTTTTTCTGCCTAGCTGAGCAGAAAAAGTGAACAATACTTTATCAAGAAGAATAATCGTTATTTAAAACATGAGTGGAGGTGAGAGAGAGTATGACAGTTATACTTAGCACTGTAGCAGTATCTGAAGTGGATGTTAATTGGGAAAAACACAGATATTTACCTATGGCGCCTCCCGGGCGGAGCAGTGCTTTTCAGCGCTGCTAGATTTGGGCGCAGCCAGCGCCGCCATAGACTGTAATGAGAATCAGTCTATAGCGGCGCTCAGTGAGTAACGCCGGCTCCATCAGAAGACGGAGCCAAAGTTGCTTAAAAACACAATAATTCGGCTTCCGGCAATCGCTGGAAGCCGAATTATTTCATTCCCCCACTATCCATGGCGGCCTGGAGGGGGAATAGTAATTAAATCGGCCCGGACTTGTGCAGAAGCAGGATCAGCTATATACCGCTGTATCCTGCGCCCAAGTCTACCGGCGCCGATTTCAAATGTACTCCCTCCCGGGTCCTCTCACGGTCCCTGCATTCCAGTG
Source organism: Hyperolius riggenbachi (assembly GCF_040937935.1). Lineage (NCBI taxonomy): Eukaryota > Metazoa > Chordata > Amphibia > Anura > Hyperoliidae > Hyperolius > Hyperolius riggenbachi. Next base: position 6,677,627 of record NC_090657.1, read on the forward strand.
TGGTCATCCCCAGTAGCAGGACTCGCCATAGGAGGCTCCGGAAGACGGATGGCTCTGTACTGCGCCTGCGCAAGCACGTCCTCTCACGCGCTCATGCATATGCAGTACGGAGCTGCCCGTCCTGGTAGCACTCGGGCACAATTTAGTTTTATTTTTAGTTTTAGTTTTTTAGTTTTAGTTCATTAGTTTTACTATTTGGCCACAAGATGGCCACCTTGATTTTTTTTTCCTCCTTGTGCTTCTCGCTCAGCGGAAGCACAAGGGAGACGCGGAAATTTTTACGTGCAGAAAGACTGAAGCCTGTAAGCCTTGTAAGAGCGCTTCAGTTTTTCTGCTGGGGACACAGATCGGTGATCAGGAACCATGTTCCCGTTCACTGATCCCAGGGCTACCGGGGGACACGCCGAAGAGCGGCACCGCAGCAGAGCAGCCGCCTGGACGTGAGCATCACGTCCGGGTGGCAGAAATGGTTAATAAAATCGGAAAAATAAACGGGAAATCCGATCGGATTTTTAAATCGAATGAAAAAAAAACTTTCACTTTTTTCGAGAGATACGATCGTTTTTATCGAATTACTGTAAAATTGGATCATTTTATTGTATCGTGTGTGGCCACCTGAAAGAGACACTGAAGTGAAAAAAAATGATGATATTATGATTTGTATGTGTAGCACAGCTAAGAAATAAAACATTAAGATCAGATACATCAGTGTAATTGTTTCCAGTACAGGAAGAGTTAAGAAACTCCAGTTGTTATCTCTATGCAAAAAAGCTATTAAGCTCTCCGACTAAGTTAGTGGTGGAGAGGGCTGTTATCTGACTTTTATTATCTCAACTGTTCCTGGACTATTTACTTTTTCTCTGCCAGAGGAGAGGTCATTACTTCACAGACTGCTCTGAAAGACTCATTTTGAATGCTGAGTGTTGTGTAATCTGCACATATTAGAGAATGATGCAATGTTAGAAAAAACACTATATACCTGAAAATAAAAATATGAGAATATTTTCTTTACTGCTAATCTTCTAGTAATTATTCATAGTACACAACCAATTCATTATATCATATATTTTTTTCCGCTTCAGTGTCTCTTTAAAGGTGGCCACACACGATACAATAAAATGATCTGATTTTACAGCAATTCGATAAAAACGATCGTATCTCTCGAAAAATCAAAAAGGTTTTATTTTCATTCGACTGAAAAATCCGATCGGATTTCCCGGTTTTTTTTTTTTTCTCTAAATTGATCCGGAATGCCAGAGATTTCTCTTCAGTTTCTACTAAAGATTGTATGGTGTGTGTTGGATTGTTAATTTATTACTATACACACCCTAGCAAATTTTCTCAGAGTTTCCAATCATTTTTATTATAATTGAGGAAAAAAATTGAACATAGGTGTGTGGTACATTGGTCATATTTTTGAAATGTTACAATCAGTCAGAAAAATTGATTGCAATTCTTAAATTGAACAGATATTTAAAAAATTGTACCATGTATGACCACCTTTAGAAGGACTATCAAACCCCCAATGTATTTTTCATCTCTGTCATTGCGCAGCGTTAACTACAGCTCTTCATAAAAAGAAAACAAAAAAACTTTAAAGGGAACCTAAACTGAGAAGGAGATGGATTTTTCCTTTTAAAATAATACCAGTTGCCCAACTCTCCTGCTGATCCTGTGTCTCTAATGCTTTCAGCCACAGCCCCTGAACATGCATGCAGATCAGGTGCTCTGACTGAAGTCAGACTGGATTAGCTGCATGCGTGTTTCTGGTGTGATTCAGCCACTACTGCAGCCAAAGAGATCAGCAGGACTGCCAAACAACTGGTATTGTTTAGAAGGAAAAATCCTTATCCCTCTCAGTTTAGGTTCCCTTTAAAATTAGTCACGTATTTCTGAGGACATGCTGTGTATAACTAACATTTGCATAATGTAGACGCACTTGAACAGGAGGTTGGGCTTATATCTGTTATCACTTTGACAAATACGTAAACAAAAATTCCTGCAGAGTTACTAATCAGTCTTCCTTACACCTTACATGTAATGAAAGTGTACTTTGTATTGCAGACAGGGCTGGGCTAGCGTGTCATAAGTCTAATGATGTATAAAAAGTATACTCGCTCAATAAGAAATCAAATAAGCAGAGGTGGCCTAAGGGTACGTGGGGCCCGGGGGTAGTGCCTTATGCTGGGCCCGGGGGTAGTGTCTTATGCCGGGCCCGGGGGTAGTGCCTTATGCCGGGCCCGGGGGTAGTGCCTTATGCCGGGCCCGGGGGTAGTGCCTTATGCAGGGCCCGGGGGTAGTGCCTTATGCCGGTCCCGGGGGTAGTGCCTTATGCCGGTCCCGGGGGTAGTGCCTTATGCCGGTCCCGGGGGTAGTGCCTTATGCCGGGCCCGGGGGTAGTGCCTTATGCCGGGCCCGGGGGTAGTGCCTTATGCCGGGCCCGGGGGTAGTGCCTTATGCCGGGCCCGGGGGTAGTGCCTTATGCCGGGCCCGGGGGTAGTGCCTTATGCCGGGCCCGGGGGTAGTGCCTTATGCTGGGCCTAGAGCCATAAGTGTAGGCCATATACATTACCGTATGTCATATGTCCCTGCGCACTAACATTCAAAGTACAGATAGATACATAATATCAACTGTGCTAAAATGACACACCAAGTGTCACAAACCATAAAACAGGTATAAGAAGTATATGAAATAATTAACATTAGTTAGAGTCCACAGTTCATATACATCACAATATATCCACATTCGTTAATCTGTGGCCAGATCGCTGGAGTTCCCAGACAGAGATAATCTATTCTCTTGATTTCAAACTGTTATCCCCACAGCGCTCACGTTGTCATATGTGGCTTATAAAACCTCCACCAACACCCTTCAGTGATACGCTCACCAAATGGGATGGACCATTATTACAGTGGTCTCTGCTCACATGTGGGTCACTGACTGGGCTCCCCTCACCTCTCGATCAGACCCTCTCAGTCTATCTGCAGATATCTTCTCTTATATATACTGATCAGCACAATACCTCAGAATAATCATAGTAAACCATCATCGCGCAACATTGCCTTACAATAAGTCGTGTTTATTCATATATTGCACTGATGTTTCTTTGATGTGTCACAGAGCTTTGAGTTTTACAGCGGGCTCTCCCCCGCACGGTCTCCCGGTCTGACCGCCGTGGTATCACTCCCCGCTCCACACTCTCGTCCCATGTGCCTGTCTCACTTCATAGAATCGCCATCAGAGACTCCGCCCTCGACTAGTTTCGTTATAGACACATACCTCATCAGGAGTTATGTGTCTATATCGGTACTTGTGTCAGCTCAGCCCCTTTCTGCTATAACTCACATGGCTCTGATCCACCACCGATCCTTGCCGCTCTCCTGCTTGCTGCTAAGCTCCAGTCACTATGGTTACTCCCGCTGGCACCTGTGATGTCATGACAGGCACCAGGTGGAAGTAACTATGGTGACGGGGTCCCTGTTTGTTTGTATTGTTTAACTTCTTCAATAACATTTTCTATGGTGACGAGACGCATTCGCGGCGAGGATTGGATAGTTATGGATGAACATGTTCACCGGTGGACAGTTTTATGATATGTATAGAAAATGCTCACCTTTTAAGACCTGGAGGAATAGGTGGAGGCATCGGTGGAAGTCCTGGTGCATAGTTTGTTGGCGGAAGAGGAGGAAATGTAGGTGCAGCAAAAGATGGGTGTCCGGGTGGCAACTGTGGAGCAATATCTTCTGGAGGTGCCGGAATGCCACCATTATCTCCACCAAAAGGGTAATCAGAATCTGGCACTGCCTGGGAGAGAGCCCCATCTTCTATCTCAGCAATTATATCCAGCAAAAAGTCATCTCCAGAGAGATCAAACCACTGATTACCATCTAAAATCGAAACAGACCAGCCTCGAGGGTAATCCGTAACACCCCTGTTCGGAGAAGCAATCAACAGAAGTATAAATGTAAGTGGAGAATGACATTATATGACAGTGATGGCTAACCTTGGCACTCCAGCTGTCACAAAACTACAAATCCCATCATGCCCCTGCCTCCCCGAGTTATGCTTAGAGCTGTCAAGAGTATTGCAATGCCTCATGGGACTTGTAGTTCCACCACAGCTGGCGTGCCAAGGTTAGCCATCACTGTTATATGACAAGTAGAGCTCCAAAACAAATGTGAATATAAATCTGAAGTGAACCACAAGAAAACAACCAGAACATTAAAAAAGGATGTAATTTAGATTTTAGGCAATGTAACGTGAACCCGGGGTGAAAATAAACTGATGAAATGAACAATTGTATTTATCTTCCTACTCCTAAAAATTACTATTTTAGATATCACATGGTTTTATTTTATATTTAAACATTTTCAAAGTAGAATGAATGTTTTATTGTCTTTGCTCAATGGCAGCCAATTAAGTGTCCCAGAGTTAAAATACATGAACTCTTTCCTCCTGCCCTCAGAAGTTGTATTCTGCCAGTAAAAATGTTATGGCTATAATCTGCTTATCAGTGAGGTTTACTATATTTCTGACTCGCTACCAACAAGACAGAAGCTGTCACTTGCATGCCTGAAAATTAAATATTTCAGGCAGTAAAATAAAAAAAAAATTAAGACAGCCTGGTTATTAATATGCTTTGCACAGTACATACACATTTATCTCATCATGTCACATGTCGCCTCGTGTACGCTTTGAGGAGACCGTGAGGTGACATGCCACGTGATGACATAACATGTATGTACAGTCTTAACTATCCTGTGACCCTTTTTTTTTTTTTCTCTATGTAAGGGTTCAGAATCTAGGGCTCTAAATGACAGTCTCTCTGCAGTGGGACTGTAGTCTAATTATCCCAGACAACTACTTAGAAGTCATAAAACTCCTGTGAGGCTGAGAGACACTTCTAAATCCAGTGAACAGATATAATGTTCAGCAGTTTAAGATTTGTCTATGGAATGAATACACATTAAAAAAAAAGTTCCTTAACTCAAGTTAGTCAAAACATTTAACCTGGATTTTAAGCCTTAAAGGATAAGAATCATAAAAAAAATAGCAAAATGTAAAATACTTATGTATGCATACAGTTTGCATTTATTTGTCCCAGAGTTTAAAGAGAACCCGAGGTGGGAATTTATTATGCTAGTGGGGCACAGAGGCTGGTTGTACACAGTAACACCAGCCTCCGTTGCCCCATGGTGTGCCTCCAGGACCCCCCTGCGCGCCGCTATACCCCCTGCAGTGCTGGCGACACCCAGCACGTCGCCAGCACAATGTTTACCTAAGCGCTGTCTGTCAGCGCCGCTCCCCCGCCTCCACCGCATCGTCGCTACCCGCCCGCGTCACTTCCCTCCAATCAGCGGGAGGGAAGGGACACAGGCGGGTAGCGCCGATAAGGAGGAGGCGGGGGAGCGGCGCTGACAGACAGCGCTTAGGTAAACATTGTGCTGGCGACGTGCTGGGTGTCGCCAGCACTGCAGGGGGTATAGCGGCGCGCAGGGGGGTCCTGGAGGCACACCATGGGGCAACGGAGGCTGGTGTTACTGTGTACAACCAGCCTCTGTGCCCCACTAGCATAATAAATTCCCACCTCGGGTTCTCTTTAAGGAAACTGGTGATCTTCTCTATTTAGGTACAATTCTTCTTATTTTTTATTTATATAGCGCCAACATCTTCCGTAGCGCTGTTCATAGTGCAAACAAAAATGGGGGACAAATGTACATAAGAAATAGAAGACACTGTACCGTCATGACATTGAATAGAATAAATACAAATACATACATAGTTGATGTAGCGAACGGTTCGCCGGCGAACGGCTCCAGGCGAACTTTGGGGGTTCGCGTTCGCCAGCAGCAGGCGAACTTTTGCGGAAGTTCGATTCGCCCCATAATGCTCTATTGAGCAAAACTTTGAACCTCTACATCACAGTCAGATTATTGTCAAACTCACTGCTGGAGGCCCGCCCCCCCCTCCCTCCCTCCCTTCCTCCTCCTCCTCCTCCTCCAAGCAAGGTCCTTATGCCATTTCACTCACTTGTCTGCCTACACTAATTAGTTAAGGGACAGCTGCTACCATCCTCCCTCCTACCCTTCTACCTAGGGTCTCATCTGCCAGGGAATTATACTATTTCAAAAACCAGTTTACATACCATGGCTGGGAATCGAACCTGGGTCTCACTGTGTGGTGGGCAAGCACCCTAACCGCTGTACTACAACAGTAGTAACTGAAGCTGGCCTAGCATTTACTATTTATGCTCAATGCAATAGAAACATTAGGTTGCTTAAAGGGAACCTTAACTGAGAGTGATGTGGATGTTTTCTGTAAACAATACCAATTGCCTGGCAGTCCAGCTGATCTCTGTGACTGCAATAGTGGCTGAATCACACCCTGAAACAAGCATGCAGCTAATCCAGTCTGACTTCAGTCAGAGCACCTGATCTGCATGCTTGTTCAGGGGCTGTGGCTAAAAGTATTAGAGACATAGGATCAGCAGGCGATTCAGGCAACTGGTATGATTTTAAAAGTAAAAATCCACGGAGGGTCCGCCTGTGAAAGCCTCCTGAAGTGGCAATTAAGGTATCTAGTTACATTTATTTATGTTTGCTAATTTCTCTTCCTGTTCAATGTTTATAAGCTGTGTTTTTTAAATCTTGTTAGTATATGAAGGAACCAAGTCTGATGAAGGCTTATTATTAGCCGAAAGCTTACTTTTTATTTATCTCTAAGTTAGCCAATAAATGGTATCATCCTGAATCAAAACTTCTTGCTTTGCCTTTGAGTAAAACGCACTGTATTACTATTACTTTTTCTCTGTGTCACTGTCACTTACAGAAGGTAGTGACAATCTGAAATGTTTTAGCTGAAGCTGCCAAATTACAGGTGGATAGATTGTGCCCACTAACGACCATATTACCACTATTACCACTAGCCAATGTGATTAGATTAATGGAATCGCTCCTTTTTTCAACATTTACTACCTGTAGTAAGTGACAGCGACATAGGAAAAAAGTAATATATAGTGCATTTTACTCTGGGACAAAAGGTACATTTTATATGTATGCATACACAGGTATTTCAAATGTTACAATTTTTTTGCAATAGCATTTTTTTTATAAACAGACTATAACTCCAGGAAAGTCCTATTTAGTATTAGGACTATTGATACAATTGTTTATCTCATCAATTTATGTTCACTTCAGCTTTGCTTTAACCACTTCAGCCTACAGTGTTGAAAATCGTATGCATCTGAGAAACAGTCACCTCCCATTTATTCGCCAATAATTTTATCGCTACTTATCACACTGAAATGATCTATATCTTGTTTTTTCCGCCACTAATTAGGCTTTCTTTGGGTGATACATTTTGCTAAGAATTTTTTTTCTAAATCCATTTTAACAGGAAGATTAAGAAAGAAATGGAAAAAAATCATTATTTCTCAGTTTTTGGCCTTTATAGTTTAAAATTAATACATGCTACCGCAATTAAAACCCATGTATTGTATTTGCCCATTTGTCCCAGTTATTACATCGTTTAAATTATGTCCCTATTACAATTTATGGCGCCGATATTTTATTTAGAAATAAAGGTGCATTTTTTCAATTTGCTTCCATCACTATTTACAAGCCTATAATTTAAAAAAAAAATGAATAAGATACTCTCTCGACATGCATATTTAAATAGTTCAGACCCTTAGGTAACTATTTATGTCGTTTTTTTTTTTATTGTAATTTTTATTTACTTTTTAATTAAAAAATGTATTTGGGTAATTTTAGTTTGGGAGGTTAATAGCTAATTTTAGATGTAATATAATGTAATTATTTATTAAAAAAAATGTATGTGGGTGCAGTTTACTATTTGGCCACAAGATGGCCACAGACCAAATAGTCCTGGAGCGTACGATCACGCTACCAAGAAGTAGAAAGAGGCTGTAAATGTTTTTTTGGCAGAAATTTGGCGCTCTCTGATTAGAAAGCGTCGGTATTTCTGCGGGGGACTTAGTTTGGTGAATGGGAATTGTATTCCCATTCACTGATTGGGGGGGGGGGGTATCGGGAGGCAGCGGGAGCGGCCCGATCGCACGCACCACGCAGCAGCAGCAGCACAGTCTATCTGGACGGATATACACACTAAAAGTTGGCGTAGTGATTCGCGCTCTCGGCTTGCAGCGCTGGGTCCCCGGTTCAAATCCCAGCCAGGTCAACATCTGCAAGGAGTTTGTATGTTCTCCCTGTGCCTGCGTGGGTTTCCTCCGGGCACTCCAGTTTTCTGCCACATCCCAAAAAAACATACAGATAAGTTAATCGGTTTCCCCCTAAAATTGGCCCTAGACTATGATACATGCCCTATACAATACATACATAGACATAGGACTATGGTAGGGACTAGATTGTGAGCCCCTCAGAGGGACAGCTGAGTGATAAGACAATATATGCTCTGTACAGCGCTGCGGAAGATGTCAGCACTAAATAAATACTAAATAATAATAGTAATAAAATAGCTATGTGCTCACCTGGACTGCAGCAACCAGCCTGCTATCTGTTCTCCAGTTGTCCAGGAATCCACTTCTGTAGAGTAACTTTCCTCTGATATAGAAAAGTAAAACATATGACTTAAACTCGAGTTTCTACATAAAATGTAACTGTTATTTTCTCTTGAGATTTTGCAGTGGTTTGATGAAAAGGCAAGTCATTGTTTCTTTATTCAATTATTATATTTAAGCTGCAGAAATGTCATTCAGCTCATCTCTGCCCACTAGCAGTCTGTATTTATAACCTTTGGTGATTTGAGATTGGGGTGGAAGGCTTTAAAGAGAACATCAGGTGAGAAGGGCATGAAGGTAGTAGCGTAATAAGGTAAGTAGTGTACTAGTCGAATTCGGAATTCAAATGAAGTCTAACGACTTCACGTGTGACCGCGGGATAGGGGGGGTTAACATACCCAGAAGTCTTTGGGACGTCTGCGTTCCAATAGGCGTAATGATAGCTGCATTCCACCACTCACTTCCCAGCTTCCTCCTTCCGGCTTGAAAGAGGAAGCGTGGTAGTGAGTCATACAATGCAGCTTTCATTACGCAGATGGCGTGTAATGGAACGCAGACGTCCCGAAGACTTCTGGGTAACTTAACCCCCCTCCCCCCATCCCGCGGTCACGGGACTTCATTTGAATTCCAAATTCGAGTAGTACGCTACTCAAAAGCCCTTCCCCGTAAACATAATCATCAAGTTGTACACTGCGTTGGGAGAGACAGGGCAAGTGATTGGCCCAAGTGGCATCTGACTTGTATAAAGCTGCAGGAAAGGCCTCCCAACAAATGTAAAGGCACATGGGGGTTGTATGCGGTAAACATGTATTGCATCAATCATCAAGTTATCTAATAAAATTGGGAATACTGAGAATACTTTTCTTTATTTTTCTTTATAACCTGCTAGCTTGTATATCATTAACTATAGGAGATGCAACCAGAAAGCAGCTTTTTGGGCAAAGAGTTTTAATTTTAAAAGCAAAACAAACACCACTAATACACAGAAACATAACACTAAAAATATTACCTATTCAAATAAGTTGAGAACCTTTCTGATAAAAACATGCTGGCTCTGATATTCTTATACCCAACGGTAATACTGTCAGGCCATGCAAGCAATTTTTTAAAATAATGAATAGCTAAACTTGGGCTGATAGGATGTGAAAATATTTCCCACCATCGGAAAATCAGCCCGGCACAGGGGTCAAATAAAGTTTAATCTATTAATTTAGCAAACAAGGTCACAGAGAAAGTGATATCTCACCATTAAATGTGAACACATCTATGACCATCTTCCCTTTTCTTTCATTAGCGGTCCATTCCAGCAAGGTGGGAGCGTGTGAGCGCAGCTCGCCGTGGTTGGTTTGTTTGGCGCGAAGCATTTTGTTCTGGCATATTGCTCTATAACCTTCAAATCCGTAATCTGAGACATACCTGCAATATAAAGCAACAGACTAGTGTGTAAGAAAGAACTATGCACTTCAAATGGACCTGAACTCAGAACTTCCTCTCTGCTCTAAAAGATTTGAAGCAACATAATAACCTTTAACCTCCTTGGCGATAATGCCGAGCTGAGATCGGGGTATGCCGCCGGAGGATTTCTCAGGCCCTGGTGGGCCGATTTGGCAATTTTTTTCTAAAACCTGATCGCCGCCGAAGCGCCGCTACCCGCCGCGATACAGCCCCCCCCCGCATACCCCTTGCGCAGCCTGGCCAATCGCCGCCAGGCTGCGCTATGGGGTGGATCGGGACTCCGTGTGACGTCACGTCGATGATGTCACTTCGTTCGTGGCCATGGCGACGGGGGAAGCCCTAAAGGAAATCCCGTTCAGAAGGGCAAGCGCGCCGGCGGCGATCGGAGGGGTGGGAGGGACGCCGCAGGGAGGGGGGAATCATGCAGCTAGCGATAGGCTAGCTACATGCAAAAAAAAAATTAGGCTAAAAAAACCTCCCGCGCCCGTGCGGTCACAAATCAATTGACCGCCAGGGAGGTTAATGAAAAGCATTTCTTTGTTACTGCTGATACAAATCCTGGAATACGTTTGCAGTGTGCCTACTTCCTGCTTTCATGGAAGCAGATGTAGTGTTAACATCCTGTGTTTACAAATTAGCAGCTCTGCTGCAGCAGATGAGATTCCTGAGCTGATACAGCTGAGAGATCCAATTACAATGGTGATTAGTCACAGATGAGGAGGATTAGACAGGCTAAACTCTCTAAATACACACAGTGTACATTTCTCTATCCTGTGCAAGAGTTCAGGTCCACTTCAACTGATCAGTTCTCAGCCATGTTTAGTGCAAATGACTTACTTTAGCAATGGCTTCTCTAGAGTAGGTGAGGGAATGAGGCAGCTGAGCAGTCCTGATAGAAGAAGCCACGCCCTTTGGTTTTGCTCGTCGTTGCTATTTTGCACCGTCAGACTTGCTACTTGACAAAGAATTTCATCTCTTACTGATGGCTGCCTCAAGCAACGCTCCACAATGTAATTACCCATAATCCTTTGCTGCCATGGGGGCATTGTTGTGCTAATCATGAATCGCAGGACCTGTCATGGGCACAAGAGTTTGAGTCAAAAGAATACATGATAAAGATGTGATACAATTTAAAATCTATCAACTAGATTTCCTTTACCAATTTATATAATTCCAAAGCAACGCCATGGTCTCTCTGTGCTACACGAGTCAGAGGTTCCTGCAGAGGCTGGCCCAAGGCTGGAAAACCAGGTTCCTGAAAAGGCACAAGTGTTCAAGAGGACCATGAATGACTACACTGGTAACAATTGTAAATACATTGTAAAGCACAACTTTTAGTATTGAAATCTATTTTTAAAGTGAAACTCCAGTCACTTTTTTCTTTAGCTTTGGCTAGCACATGGTAGAGTTAGTCTCTTTGAGGTTGATGCAAAAAGAGCCAGTAACATTGCACACAGCGTGGCAATGTTCCCGGCCTGTACTAGTAATACTCGTTGTGAAGATAGCATAAGAGTGTTAGTATAGCAACACATGTAAACAGTGTATGTGTGGTACTGTAGTAGTGTAGCGCACACTACACTACCTCCTCCTTTTCTGCATCAACCTCTTTGTGATGCTGGCATCTCTGTCTGGGTTCCATTTGGAAGAGGCGTGCCCAGAGGTGGGATGAAGATGTGTATGGGGGTGTGGTGGATGTGTGACTGCATGTGTGGTGGAGACATGACTGGAGGTGGGATGAAGATGTGGCTGGAGGTGTGGTGGAGGTGTGGCTGGAGGTGTGGTGGAGGTGTGATGAAGGTGTGGCTGGAGGTGTGGTATTGTTACTGCAGGTGTGATGAAGGTGTGACTAGAGTTTCAGGTGAAGGCGTGACTAGAGGAGTGATAAAGATGTGTATGGAGGTATGGCAGATATGTGACTGGAAGTGTGGTAGAGGTGTGACTGGAGGTATGATGAAGACATAGCCAGATGGGCGATGAGGTGTGACTGGAGGTGTGATGAAGGTGGGGTTTTTCTGGATGTGTGGTAGAGGTGTGACTGGAGGTATGCTGCGGCCAGTGGGGCCATGAGGTGTGACTGGGAATGTGAGGAAGTTGGGACTGGAGGTGTGATAGCTACACTTCTTTTGTACAAGTGTTTTACTAAAATGGGCCCCTCTTTCTTAAAGGGGCACTATGGCGAATAATTGTAAAATTTAAAATATGTGCAAACAAACAAATAAGAAGTACACTTTTTCCAGAGTAAAATGAGCCATAAATTACTTTTCTCCTATGTTGCTGTCACTTACAGTAGGCAGAAGAAATCTGACAGAAGCGACAGGTTTTGGACTAGTCCATCTCTTCACAGGGGATTGGTTAATTTGCATATATTCAGCAGTGATGCACTGGGAGACATCTCAAGCTCACTCCAACCTGAATTATCGCAAATTCTTTCTGTTTTAAGAAAGCAAACTTTTGTTTTTCATAGGGGATTGTCAGGGCTTTATTTTCAAAAGCACTTAGTGAATGGCAGTTGCTCTGTCCAACTGCCAAAAAACTGTGTAGCGGGCAGGGAAGCTGGCCAGTATAATGGTTTATAAAGATATTCCCTCAAAGGATTTAAAGAATAAAAGCCTTGCTGAGCATCCCCTATGAAGAGATGGACTAGTCCAAAACCTGTCACTTCTGTCAGATTTCTACTACTTACTGTAAGTGACAGCAACATAGGAGAAAAGTAATTTATGGCTCATTTTACTCTGGAAGAAACGTACTTCTTATTTGTATATGTTTGCACATATTTTACATTTTACAATTTTTCACCATAGTGCCCCTTCAACTCAGAAAATTGGGTGGTGTGTAATACCAATCTATGCAACACTAAAAAGTGTTGAGGGAGCTTTGTTTTAATGATTATTAATATTGCAGAGTACCCAATAAAATCACAAGGTGCCAGAACCACTAGGATTTTTTGCAGGCATGGGCATAACAATAGCCTCTGCAACCTCCGCAATTGCAAGGTGGGCCCTCCTCCTGCCATCTGCATGCACAGTAGCAAAGGGAGCGTTATACTGGTATTCACCTTCTTCTAGTGCCGCAAATCTCCATGTATCATAGCAGCTGCACTCTCTGTTGCCCTTCGTCGAGCTCCCAGTCACATGACTCGCATCAGTCATGTGATAGGGAGCCAGTGGATGGCAGCAGAGAGAGCAGCAGCTGTGATGCACAATGGAGACCCGCTGCACTGGAAGCAGGTAATATTACACACGCTTCTCTGCATGGCGGGACTGGGGGGCGGAGAGGTTTGTGTATCGGCTGTCTGCCTGGTCACTTCGTAGGAAGCAGGGGCCATGGACTTAGGGGGCACCATGCAATCTTTTTTTGCAGGGGGGCCCGATACATGATAGGTACGCCCCTGTTTGCAGGGTATTACGTTTCACTTAGGTAAGAAAGTACTCCTGCAATGCATCATTTCAGCTCAGTTGGTGAATACGGAAATCATTCTTCTATGTGAGTGAAAAGCCTCCAACCAATGCAATTTGCTGAGCGGTATAGTCCAACTTGAAGACAGCTGTTTCATGCCCTGTTGGCCTTCATCAGTGCAAGCTATGGACTGGTAGGAGCAGAAGTGTGAAATGTCACAGGGTACCCAGTTAAGTCAATTATTAATGAACTCTAATATCTGAAATAAGATCTTATACCTTAAAATATGAGCGAATGAAGATGGAAAAGGGATAGTTGTTGAGGTCAGCAGGAAGCGACAGGACTGTCTGGGCCTTAAGTTGCGGGGGAGGGACCTCTGTTATCCGCGTGCCTTGAGCGTGGGCCTTCGCTATGGGATGTAAAGCATATGAGAACATGGTGATCAAACTTATTATACAAGGCAACACTAAATACCAATAAACACTATATAACAGGGGTCAGGAACCTCTTTGGCTGAGAGTGCCATAAATGGCACATACTTAAAAATGTAATTCCATGAGAGCCATACAATATGTTTAAAACTGGGGCAGTAGGGCTCACGTCCCTGTTGCCATGGTGATGTGTATACAGTTGATCCGCTTGGCAGCGACAGTGTCATACACGTCTTCAGCTTCTCTTGGGTTTCAGCAACATCAGCAATTTCCCCGAGAGCCAGACAGGAGAAATACCGACTAACAGCTTGTACAATTAGCTAGCTGACCTGGGGGGTTGATTCACTTTGTAGGATGAGATAGCCACACTTTGGCCCAGTAGGCTGCCTGTCAAGTGACAGGCAGCCTATTGGGCCAATCAAAGTGTGGGAATCTCGTCCTACAAAGTCACTGGACCCGACAGGGCCCAGAGAGGGACAATTGGAGCAGCTGTTAGTTTTTGGGGTAGCGTCAGTAAGTTAGTAGTGCATGCTACAGCAGTAGGGTGCCTAATCTGAAAATGTTACTTGCACTGCCACACTAAGCTGTGCTGCTTGAGCAGTGTAGCTTAGTTAATCACCCTACTGATTTGTATGTGAGCCAGATGCAGCCATCAAAAGAGCCACATCTGCCTCCCGAGCCACAGCTTCCCTACCCCTGCTATACAACAGAGACAACTAGGTTTCTACCTTTTCTCTTTTTTAGTTTATGAAACTTTTCCATACCAGTGTTATTTCATAACAGTGAATATGAAAAATAATGCTGGGTTTTTTGACATATCAATCAAACATTGTAATAAGTTACTCCTGGGTGCTCAACACTTCAACAACAAAGAGATTGTGCGATTTTTGATGACACATTACATTACCCCTTAGAGAAGGAAATGACGAGTATTTGTGTGGGGGTAAGAAAGAGTAACAATTCAGCTCCAGTATTCGCAATACCATAAGGATGAAGGATACTTTGCCTCTAATACTTTTAGCCGTAGACCTGGAAGAAGCATCCAGATCAGATATTTCTGACAAGATAAGCTGCAGGCTTGTTTCAGGTGTGTGATTCAGACACTACTGATGTCAGAATAATCAGCAGTTTGTTGTTTAAAAGGGAATAAATATGGCAGCCTCGCTTTGCCTCTCACTTCAGCTGCCCTTTAAACAGAACCCGAGCTGGCATTTAACAAAAATAATAATAATAATAATACTACCTGATCTGGGGGTGGGGGTGGGGGGTGGGGTGGGGGTTGGAGGGGTCTCCCCAGCTCCTTCTCCTTTTTCTTTTATCTTCTAGTTTTGCAAACAAAAATGGCAGTGACCGCAGTATCTTGACACTGCAGAAAAGCTC
>NC_090657.1:6707825-6782825 GCF_040937935.1 Hyperolius riggenbachi
ACACACACACACACTGTACACACACACACACACACTGTACACACACACACACACACTGTATACACACACTGTACACACACAAACACACACACACACTGTACACACACACACACACACTGTATACACACACTGTACACACTTTATCTGACAGACAATCTTGGTATTTTTTTTTCTATTTTTTTTAGGAGGATAGGGCTTAATTCTTATGTTAAACATTTATTTCCACACATTACAGAAAAAAAAAAATCCATAAAAGCCATGCAAAACTTTGAAAAAAAAAAGTCACGTTAA
The DNA here is from genome assembly GCF_040937935.1 of Hyperolius riggenbachi. NCBI lineage: Eukaryota > Metazoa > Chordata > Amphibia > Anura > Hyperoliidae > Hyperolius > Hyperolius riggenbachi. Next base: position 6,708,117 of record NC_090657.1, read on the forward strand.
TGCTATAAAAAAGGGGGAATCGACGTATTTTTTTACTTAATTTTTTTTCCCCAATTTCTCCTAAATGTAGAGACACCAAATGTGTGTATTTTTTCTAATTTAGCATTATTGGATGTCACAGGAAAAATTGTATGTGTTGTGATATGCGGGGGTTTTTGGGGATCAATGCAACCACAGGGAGGCAGCCGTAAAGTTTCAAAAACACAGTATATTTATTGCTTGTCAAACCAAAACTGGCTTCCTGCCAGCAAACAAAACTTTGGCTTCTTGCCAGCAAACAAAACAGCAGTTTATCTTCAGCAGTAATGCAACAAAATAGATTCTCTTCAGTACAACATACACAATACAGTCCAGCACCCTTGCATGGGTACTCTTTACCAGTCTGAAGAGGTCTTTGTAATCCACAGGTCTCTGGGCAGTACAGCACAGACTCCAGCCTTAGCTCACATATCCTCACAGCTCACAAACTGACTCAGGAAAAAGCCCACGCCCAGTGTGAGACCTGTGCATTAATAACCTCTCCCACCAACCTTCATTGTCCAGCCCCCATTGCTGGGAGGAATAGATGGACCCACCCAACCTTCCATCTATTCCAGGATCCAGGCCCTGGGAAAAGAAATAAAAGATTTTGGCAACCTGCTGGTTACCAACAAAACCCTGGATCCCTATTTCCCAGCATTGGGCTGTCTAAAAAAAACACACATGAAAAGCTGGTGATATATATCGCCCATCCAGTACCGATCCCTGGAGCCCTGTACAGTGTATGTGTTTGGGTTGAGGAAGACTAAAAATGTAAAGCATGTTTTTTTAGCATAATACTTCATTTATAGCAGGGCTAATCGTACAAAACCATTGAATATCCCCCAGAATGAACCCATCTAGAAAACTAGACATCCCCCCCCCCCCCCTTCCCCAATGTATTCAACATGGAGTATAATTAGGGATTTGACCTTCTGTTCTTTCCTTAATTTTGATCAGAAGAATGGGGTAACATTTAAACATTCATTCTTTTCTGCAAACATGCTACTTTGAAAGCACATTATGCCCACCTGCTGTTTGTAGACCACAAAACATATCCTAAAATGTACTCCTCAACTTCTACCGTGCATGGAGATACTACATACTAGAATGAACTGAATGCATTCTGCATTTTTTTTTTAGCATCATACTTAATAAGACTTAACTTATTAACTGAAGCACAGTCTTTACCACCACCAACATTATTCTTATACCCAATCATCCAGCCGCTACAAACACTGCACGTCTTGTGACGAGCATCGGGAGCTGCTACGTGACTGGCTGCATGGAGGCTACTCTGAAGAGGACCTGTCCGCTACCAGAAAGAGACCTGGAACATCGCACAGCAGATTGCCAGTGAGGCTGCAGGGTGGCCAATACCCCGAAAGTGAGAACGGGCCCAGAAGGCCGCAAAATCTGGTGAGTCTTTCCCCGAAGGGGGGGCAGTTTTATCTCAACTGTCTCTAGAAGCACAAGCATTATAGAGCGCTTATCCATCTACAGTATGAACATTATTTTAAGACTACCTACCCCCCTGATCATCCTGGCATCCACGGCAGCTCTCTGTACTTCTGGTATCCGCCCCTGTTACCGTTACTGTTACTTCATCCTATACTATCTGCTTGCCTCAGTAATCCAGAAGCACATGCCTGTCCTTCTTAGCAGCTGATTGAGTACGTGGCTGTCACACTCACACACAGCTAGACAAGACACTAAATATTTATATTGTGCTTTTCTGCTCAAAGCCCCAGAGCTTCAGCCACTAGGGTGTGCTCAGTAGGCAGTAGCAGTGTTAGGTAGTCTTGCCTAAGGTCTTCTTACTGAATAGGTGCAGCTTACTGAACAGGAAGAGTCAAGATTTGAATTCTGGCCTCCTGAGTCAGAGCCCTTAACGTGAACCTGAGATGAAAGACATCTTAGGTTCTATACTTACCTGGGGGCCCATTGAGGCCACTCAGTCCCTCGCGTCTCCCAGGGTGGCTCCTGTCCCCCTGCAGTGTGGTTCGGTAGCCTGGCCGAGTGTCGCTTCATTGCGCATGTGCTGCCCAGTCGCGCACGCCCCCTGTCGCGCTCCTGTAGCCGGGAGCATTCTGCAACTGCGTAGTACTGCGCAGGCACAGAATGCCCCCGGCCTGGGCAGTGCAACAGGGGGAGTGTGCGCGGCAGGGGGAGCCGCATGGCGAAGCGTAACTTGGCCAGGCTACCAGGCCATACTGCAGGGGACAGGGGACAGATGCACTTTAACCAGCCACACAGTCCTACCTACTAATTCGCCAATGGGCGTTCAAATGGGGCCGTTCTTAATATTCAGCAGGAAGCGTGAGATGATACAGTGGGCCTGCTGCGATCCCCTCCGGACATACAATTGTTCCTATTGTGCTTTCCCCTCTGGCCATCTATCAGCTGCTGTGTTCTTTTGTTTGGCCATCCATCAGCAGTGCTCTTTCATCTGGCCAACCAATCCACTATGTACTCCCCTCTGCCCATCTACAAGCAGGCGCCGTAAGCCAGCTCAGCACCGATATCAGTACAGGCACCAGAATCACTGCTGCACTCCTCTTCAATTCTGTATATACTCAAAGGCACAGGAGAGCCCGTCCCACACAGACACAGCCACAGCAAGTAGGTGACTCGCGTATAAGCCGAAGGGGTAATGTTTTGGTGCTAAAAAATTAGGCTTATACGGGAATATATACAGTACCTCTTTTTAACTCTGTACCTATGTGTTATTCTGACCTAGTTACTCTTACCTTTTAAGCTTTTTTTAAGTGTTTTATATTTTTTGAGGCACCTCCTTCCCTCCCTAGTTATGTTACGACCCATATGGGGGTGGCGATTAGTTCAGGCCATTGACCGTCATTTCACCCTTGTTCATCCAGACTACACTTGAGAGCGACTGTACCTATCTAGGTGTATACATCTGTACAGCGTGATTGGACTCATCACACCTGAAGTTTATATACTATATATGATTGCCATTCCACAACCCGGATTTGTTAGACCCATCTTTATTGATCTTATTTATATTACTTGTTGAACATACTACACCATACTGTCTTTTTCCTTTTTGTGGAAGATTAGCAGTCGCTGTAGGAATTTAGGAGTAACATATTTATACAGGGTGAAATATTAAAACCATGACATACCTTCTGCCTTCCTCATTGACTTGTGTTACATTTAACCACTTCCCAAACGCCTAACCCACAGAGGCGGCCGGGAAGTGGAGCCCTTAAGGACCGGCTCACCCACAGAGGCAGCGGTCCATTTAAGGGCATGGGCGGAGCGATCGCGTCATCCGTGACGCGATCCTCCGCCGGCGCCTGTCACCGCTCGCCCGCCGCAACATCCCGCCGGCTATACGGAAGCGCTGGCGGGATGTTAACCCCGCGATCGCCGCATACAAAGTGTATAATACACTTTGTAATGTTTACAAAGTGTATTATACAGGCTGCCTCCTGCCCTGGTGGTCCCAATGTCCGAGGGACCACCAGGGTAGGCTGCAGCCACCCTAGTCTGCACCAAGCACACTGATTTCTCCCCCCCCCCTGCCCCAGATCGCCCACAGCACCCCTCAGACCCCCCCCCTGCCCACCCCCAGACCCCTGTTTGCACCCAATCACCCCCCTAATCACCCATCAATCACTCCCTGTCACTATCTGTCAACGCTATTTTTTTTTATCTCCCCCCCTGCCCACTGCCCCCTCCTGATCACCCCCCACCCCTCAGATTCTCCCCAGACCCCCCCCCCAGACCCCCCCCCCCCTGTGTACTGTATGCATCTATCCCCCCTGATCACCTGTCAATCACCTGTCAATCACCCCCTGTCACTGCCACCCATCAATCAGCCCCTAACCTGCCCCTTGCGGGCAATCTGATCACCCACCCACACCAATAGATCGCCCGCAGATCCGACATCAGATCACCACCCAAACGCAGTGTTTACATCTATTCTCTCCTCTAAACACCCACTAATTACCCATCAATCACCCATCAATCACCCCCTATCACCACCTGTCACTGTTACCCATCAGATCAGACCCTAATCTGCCCCTTGCGGGCACCCAATCACCCGCCTACACGCTCAGATTGCCCTCAGACCCCCCCTTATCAATTCGCCAGTGCAATATTTACATCTGTGCTTCCCTGTAATAACCCACTGATCACCTGTCAATCACCCATCAATCACCCCCTATCACCACCTGTCACTGTTACCCATCAGATCAGACCCTAATCTGCCCCTTGCGGGCACCCAATCACCCGCCTACACGCTCAGATTGCCCTCAGACCCCCCCTTATCAATTCGCCAGTGCAATATTTACATCTGTGCTTCCCTGTAATAACCCACTGATCACCTGTCAATCACCCATCAATCACCCCCTGTCACTGCCACCCATCAATCACCCCCTGTCACTGCCACCCATCAATCAGCCCCTAACCTGCCCCTTGCGGGCAATCTGATCACCCACCCACACCAATAGATCGCCCGCAGATCCGACATCAGATCACCACCCAAGCGCAGTGTTTACATCTATTGTCTCCTCTAAACACCCACTAATTACCCATCAATCACCCCCTATCACCACCTGTCACTGTTACCCATCAGATCAGACCCTAATCTGCCCCTTGCGGGCACCCAATCACCCGCCTACACGCTCAGATTGCCTTTAGACCCCCCCTTATCAATTCGCCAGTGCATTAGTTACATCTGTTCTTCCCTGTAATAACCCACTGATCACCTGTCAATCACCTGTCAATCACCCATCAATCACCCCCTGTCACTGCCACCCATCAATCACCCCCTGGCACTGCCACCCATCAATCACCCCCTGGCACTGCCACTCATCAATCAGCCCCTAACCTGCTCCTTGCGGGCAATCTGATCACCCACCCACACCAATAGTTCGCCCGCAGATCCGACGTCAGATCACCTCCCAAGGGCAGTGTTTATATCTGTTCTCTACCCTAAACACCCACTAATTACCCATCAATCACCCCTGTCACTGCTACCTATCAGATTAGACCCCTATCTGCCCCTAGGGCACTCAATCACCCGCCCACACCCTCAGAATGCCCTCAGGCCCCAGCCCTGATCACCTCGCCAGTGCATTGCTTGCATCTATTCCCCCATCTAATCACACCTTGAGACACCCGTCAATCACCTCCTGTCACCCCCTAGCACACCTACCCATCAGATCAGGCCCTAATTTGCCCCGTGTGGGCTCCTGATCACTCGGCCAAACCCTCAGATCCCCCTCAGACCTCCTTCCGATCACCTCCCCAGTGCATTTATTGCATCTATTTTCCCCTCTAACCACCCCCTGAGACACCCATCAATCACCTCCTGTCACCCCCCTAGCACTCCTATCCATCAGATCAGGCCCAATACAACCTGTCATCTAAAAGGCCACCCTGCATATGACCGGTTCCACAAAATTCGCCCCCTCATAGACCACCTGTCATCAAAATTTGCAGATGCTTATACCCCTGAACAGTCATTTTGAGACATTTGGTTTCCAGACTACTCACGGTTTTGGGCCCGTAAAATGCCAGGGCGGTATAGGAACCCCAGAAACGGACCCCATTTTAGAAAAAAGACACCCCAATGTATTCTGTTAGATGTATGACGAGTTCATAGAAGATTTTATTTTTTGTCAAAAGTTAGCGGAAATTGATTTTTGTTTTTTTTTTCACAAAGTGTCATTTTTCACTAACTTGTGACAAAAAATAAAATCTTCTATGAACTCGCCATACACCTAACGGAATACCTTGGGGTGTCTTCTTTTTAAAATGGGGTCACTTGTGGTGTTCCTATACTGCCCTGGCATTTTAGGGGCCCTAAACCGTGAGGAGTAGTCTAGAAAACAAATGCCTCAAAATGACCTGTGATTAGGACGTTGGGCCCCTTAGCGCACCTAGGCTGCAAAAAAGTGTCACATGTGGTATCGCCGTACTCAGGAGAAGTAGTATAATGTGTTTTGGGGTGTATTTTTACACATACCCATGCTGGGTGGGAGAAATCTCTCTGCAAATGGACAATTGTGTGTAAAAAAATCAAAAGATTGTCATTTACAGAGGTATTTCTCCCACCCAGCATGGGTATGTGTAAAAATACACCCCAAAACACATTATACTACATCTCCCGAGTACGGCGATACCACATGATTGGCACTTTTTTGCAGCCTAACTGCGCTAAGGGGCCCAAAGTCCAATGAGTACCTTTAGGATTTCACAGGTCATTTTTGTTTCAAGACTACTCCTCACGGTTTAGGGCCCCTAAAATGCCAGGGCAGTATAGGAACCCCACAAATGACCCCATTCTAGAAAGAAGACACCCAAACGTATTCCGTTAGGAGTATGGTGAGTTCATAGAAGATTTTATTTTTTGTCACAAGTTAGCGGAAAATGACACTTTGTGAAAAAAAAACAATTAAAATCAATTTCCGCTAACTTGTGACAAAAAAATAAAAACTTCTATGAACTCACCATACTCCTAACGGAATACCTTGGGGTGTCTTCTTTCTAAAATGGGGTCATTAGTGGGGTTCCTATACTGCCCTGGCATTTTAGGGGCCCTAAACCGTGAGGAGTAGTCTTGAAACAAAAATGACCTGTGAAATCCTAAAGGTACTCATTGGACTTTGGGCCCCTTAGCGCAGTTAGGCTGCAAAAAAAGTGCCAATCATGTGGTATCGCCGTACTCGGGAGATGTAGTATAATGTGTTTTGGGGTGTTTTTTTACACATACCCATGCTGGGTGGGAGAAATACCTCTGTAAATGACAATCTTTTGATTTTTTTACACACAATTGTCCATTTACAGAGTTATTTCTCCCACCCAGCATGGGTATGTGTAAAAATACACCCCAAAACACATTGTACTACTTCTCCCGAGTACGGCGATACCACATGTGTGGCACTTTTTTGCAGCCTAACTGCGCTAAGGGGCCCAAAGTCCAATGAGTACCTTTAGGATTTCACAGGTCATTTTGAGAAATTTCGTTTCAAGACTACTCCTCACGGTTTAGGGCCCCTAAAATGCCAGGACAGTATAGGAACCCCACAAATGACCCCATTTTAGAAAGAAGACACCCCAAGGTATTCCGTTAGTAGTACGGTGAGTTCATAGAAGATTTTATTTTTTGTCACAAGTTAGCGGAAATTGATTTTTATTGGTTTTTTTCACAAAGTGTCATTTTCCGCTAACTTGTGACAAAAAATAAAATCTTCTATGAACTCACCGTACTACTAACGGAATACCTTGGGGTGTCTTCTTTCTAAAATTGGGTCATTTGTGGGGTTCCTATACTGTCCTGGCATTTTAGGGGCCCTAAACCGTGAGGAGTAGTCTTGAAACGAAATTTCTCAAAATGACCTGTGAAATCCTAAAGGTACTCATTGGACTTTGGGCCCTTTAGCGCAGTTAGGGTGCAAAAAAGTGCCACACATGTGGTATCGCCGTACTCGGGAGAAGTAGTAAAATGTGTTTTGGGGTGTATTTTTACACATACCCATGCTGAGTGGGAGAAAGATCTCTGTAAATGGACAATTGTGTGTAAAAAAAATTAACAAATTGTCATTTACAGAGATATTTCTCCCACCCAGCATGGGTATGTTTAAAAATACACCCCAAAACACATTATACTACTTCTCCTGAGTACGGCAATACCACATGTGGGGCACTTTTTTGCAGCCTAACTGCGCTAAGGGGTCCAAAGTCCAATGAGCACCTTTAGGCTTTACAGGGGTGCTTACAATTTAGCACCCCCCAAAATGTCAGGACAGTAAACACACCCCACAAATGACCCCATTTTGGAAAGTAGACCCTTCAAGGTATTCAGAGAGGGGCATGGTGAGTCCGTGGCAGATTTCATTTTTTTTTTGTCGCAAGTTAGAAGAAATGGAAACTTTTTTTTTTTTTTTTTTTTGGGTCACAAAGTGTCATTTTCCACTTACTTGTGACAAAAAAATAATATCTTCTATGAACTCACTATGCCTCTCAGTGAATACTTTGGGATGTCTTCTTTCCAAAATGGGGTCATTTGGGGGGTATTTATACTATCCTGGAATTCTAGCCCCTCATGAAACATGACAGGGGGTCAGAAAAGTCATAGATGCTTGAAAATGGGAAAATTCACTTTTTGCACCATAGTTTGTAAACGCTATAACTTTTACCCAAACCAATAAATATACACTGAATGGGTTTTTTTTTTATCCAAAACATGTTTGTCCACATTTTTCGCGCTGCATGTATACAGAAATTTTACTTTATTTGAAAAATGTCAGCACAGAAAGTTAAAAAAATCATTTTTTTGCCAAAATTCATGTCTTTTTTGATGAATATAATAAAAAGTAAAAATCGCAGGAGCAATCAAATAGCACCAAAAGAAAGCTTTATTAGTGACAAGAAAAGGAGCCAAAATTCATTTAGGTGGTAGGTTGTATGAGCGAGCAATAAACCGTGAAAGCTGCAGTGGTCTGAATGGAAAAAAAGTGGCCGGTCCTTAAGGGGTAGAAAGCCCTAGGTCCTCAAGTGGTTAACATGAATACATTCATTTTCCACCAATTAATGTCTACAAAAACACTTCTAATATTTTTAGGGATGCTCATTCGGATTCCGGATACTTGGGCCCAAATCCAGATAGCTATCTGCGGATATTTGGCCGCATAACGCGGATATCCGTGGATATTGTGGATATCCGGATCCGAAATACTGTAATTAAGGAGATGACATCCTGGATCCAATCAGAGGGCTCGCAGCAGAAGCCCTAGCAACCAATCACAGAGGGGAACCCTGGCCAGCCCCACCTGACCTCATTGAGCCAATCAGAGGGCTCCCAGCCTAAACCCTGGCACCAATCACAGAAAGGAACACTGGCCAGCCCCCCCTGTATAATAAGGAGGGCTGCCATTATGAGACATATCGTCTTAGCTTGCTGAATGCTCACTGAGAGACATGCTCCAGTGCTGGTTGCCTACAAAGGGCTGTACACAGTGATAAACCGAAAGCTGTTCAGTGATTAACCCCTTCACTATCACTACACTATTGTTAAATAATTAATTAGCTTGATGTAATTTGTGTGACAGTCAGAGTGTGTGCTGCAGGCAGCTGCTATGTGTCTGTGTGTGTGCTGTGCACAGACCAGGCCAGCTGCTGCCTGCTGGCCAGCTATTAGCCTTAGGTATAGGTTAGGGATTAGGGGATAGGATTACTGTGTTATTGTGTAGTTAGTACTGTAGTACTGCAGTCAGTGCTAGTAGTTAGAGTAGTAGTACTATTGTGTTAGCTTTCTACAGAACTGCTGTGCTGTGAGCAGTGCCAGTGTGACAGTTAGTGTCTTCTCCTCTGCTGTCTGACTGTCACTCGGCACATGCCACGTGTCACATGGCACTTCCCACGTGTCATGTGGCACATGTCACGTGTCACTTGCCATGTGTCACGTGGCACTTGCCACGTGGCACTTGCCACTTCTCTCTTGCCATGTGACACGTGGCAAGGGCCACGTGGCAAGGGCCACGTGACACTTGGCAAGTGCCACGTGACACATGGCAAGTGCCAATTGCCACGTCCGGCATGATCCTGGCACATGTTACACCTGCTGCTGCATTGCCCTGCTCCTGCTGCCTGTGCAGCTCCCACCGCCAGGCCAGGGTGCCACAGGCCACTGATACCACCTATATTTAACCCAAAACACAATTGCTGCGTCATTTTTTGGAGGTGTCTTGGCTGAAAACTGTCATGTCCCAGTTGTGCGGTTGGACTTTGGACACAATGTGGGCTGCACGACCGCTGTCTGGAACCTGTGTACAAAGGTTTTTTTTTTTTTGTTTGTTTTTTTACAGAGTGGTTATAATGTGCCTTGGGTTCCTTTTACAAAGAGTTTAGCTGCTTAATTCTGAACTTTGAAGGACCACACAGCGTTATGATTGCTAGATGTAGATCCAGTCAAGGAGATGATGTATGAGTTTGAACTTGATGGATGCATAGTTTTTTTCAACTTAGATAACTGTATGTAAGTAAGTAGGATTGAATGTTTTGGTTGACATTTTATAGAGAGAAATAAAAAATAAAATGAACTGGCTGAGAGGAGGGAATAAAAACAGAAAAAGAAAGATTGCCAAAACAACGTGGGTTTTGGGGAAAAATTAGCAGCTGTGAAACAGAGGTAACAAGAGAAGAACAAAGCAGCATAGACTGCACCATTGGTTTCTGCAAACCTGGAGTGAGATTGTTGCCTTGGCACTTGGACTTTGGACCGGTTGTTTTATTGCAGTGAAAAAGTACCGTAGTGGAGAAAGTTGATCTCATTCTCTAACATTGTGAAAGCAGCTGGACATTTGTACAGAAAAAACAAGACATTTCTTAACAGCTGCTGGTACAAGTGGGGTAAACAACATTGAGGATTCATACATACATACATCTGGGGACAATGTGAACAGCACAAACACTGGTCCGCACGACAGCCGGGGGCCCCAGTCTCTCTCACTGGCTGGGGTCCCCAAACCACTATACGATACCTAGAGGGAAGTGCGGGCAACCCTGGACATCTCACCTCCAGGGAACTCACCCCCACTGCCTCTAAACTGAATGCCAACTGCAACATACACAATTGCTAACTTCCAGCTAGAGCATTTTCCTACCTTTATCTGGTCAGCAGACGCCAGTCAGCCAATCAGGTGCACTGTCATACACCCTTTGCCTGCCATACCAAATCTTGCAGGAATTCCATAAATTACCATTCAGGTGAACAGCGAGCAACAACAAGGGATTGATTCACAAAGGTCACGCTAGCGTTTTGCGCGCGCTAAAACGCACGTAACATTTTTGTGTGGAAATTAGCGTTTGCGCGTGAAAATTAGCATTTTTGCATGAAAAAGGCAGCAATTTCGTGCACAAATTTGCGTTTGCGAGCAAAAAACATTACGCGCGCTATAACGCTAGTGCGACCGTGATAAGAGTTTTCACGGCTTTGTGAATCAAGCCACAAATGTCACCAAAGGTACTATTCCAGAAAACATAATTAGGACACTGTGACACATAACTTTGTCACATATTATCAAGGCACCTTTAAGAATCAAATCTTTTGTTCTTCAAGACTTTCACTGTTTTTTTTGTTAAGCATTAATTCATTAAACCATTAGAAACTTCCATAGCGTTATCTCGTTTGAGATAAGTGTGCTGCTTTTGACCTCAGTCGGCAGAACTCGTTGTGCTGTAAATTCTTGAAATGCTTTGGTCTCTCTTTACTAGCAGAAAATATAGAAACTGAAAGCAGAAGTCTTCTATTATTGTCTCACACTGCCCCCTAGTGACAAGTGGCCATAAATACACATTACAGCAGTACTAATTAGAAGCAGGGACTGTAACGAATAAGAAATAAAAAAAAGCGCTAAAATAAATTGGCTACATGTGTTGTCTACATGAAGTTGTTCCTGGAGACCAGCACAGCAGCAGCAACACTAAAAACAAGAAGGCTCCGCTCCCTATGCCAGTACAAGATAAACTACTAGCATAAAGGCATACAAAACCAGGACAATTGTAATGCAGTAATATATAAATACAAGGTACCAGTATAAAGTGCCGATAGAACAATTAGTGAAAGCAGAGCAGTATCCACAGAATTAAAAAGGAACTTCCAAACCTGTATTACAGTAACACAACACAAACCATATTAAAACAATGTAAGTAAATGGGCAAGCAACTCCCTCTATCAATGGAAACAAGTTAGGGTATACGGATTGACAGCGGTTTTGGGTTATAGACTAACCCTTCTCCAAGACCTGAAGCATTGCTTTTCCATTTACCTGCATGCTTAATCTTAATATGGTGTGTGTAGCATTGCTGAGCATCACTGAAATAAAGGTTCTGGGAAAAGAGATAAGATTATCTGCAATCAAGCTAATCTAAATTGCCTGGGGCTTGCTTCTCTGCTCACTAGACAAGTCGGCTGTCAGCACCTGTATCACTGGCTTCTGCAACAGCAGACTGGGCTGCATTATTAATTACTCTGATCAGGATAAATGATCAATAGTCCAGGGCACACTGGTATTACAGCAGCCAGGGCACATGGCTACTAATAACAGAAAACCTCTGAAGCACTAAACACATCCTGCCACCACCTCCTGCTCATGTCCCAGCTGCAGCACAGCAATCATTCTCTCTACTCACCCTGCTGCTCTGCACATTCACTCACTGCAGGCTGTGTGCAGAGAGCGAGGAGACACATTGCCCATGTGACAGGAAGGGGAGGGTGCTACATCTAGTGCAGGAAGTAGTACAGTCCCCTACACTGCCTGTTGCTATTTTCCAAAATGTTGCCCAAACTATGAAAAAAAGGTCCCAGGTGGAAGAACACAGTGGCTGAGCACCACAGCGGCACCCCTAGCCATGGCTACACCCGGGGCTGTGATCACCACAGCAGCACCCCTAGCCATGGCTACACCCGGGGCTGTGATCACCACAGCGGCACCCCTAGCCATGGCTGCACCCGGGGCTGTGAGCACCTGCAGCCTTATGGTAGGTATGCCACTGTTCAGAAGCTCATGTCATTATTAAAATTAATACAAATCAAAAGCCACCTTCCTCTGCTGTGAGATCAGACAGTATCTTTTTTTTTTGAGGGATGGGAGGAGGTGTCCCAATTGTATTAAAATAATACCCTAAAAGCTGTTTAAATCATAAAGGAAGTCAACTGACAGTAAGAGAAAAGAACAAAATAAACGTATTCAATTCAGATGGCATAAAGTGTGTGTAGTGGCAACCAGGTGAGGAGTAAAAAGAAAAGTATGACTTACAGTGAAGCATGGTGGTGGTAGTGTCATGGTTTGGGGCTGCATGAGTGCTGCCAACACTGGGGAGCTACAGTTCATTAGGGGGGACCATGAATACCATGTGAAACTGAGCCACAGGGCAGTATACCAACATGATAGTGACCCCAAACACACCTCCAAAATGACCACTGCCTTGATAAACTGAAGGCAGAGCCCACTTTCCCCATCTAAATTAACCACCTGCCATGGTCACCTATAGGGCCTTCAACTTCAGTGACAATGTGTTCTTACTATATAATCAGCCAGTGGTATATAATGTCTGTGGAAAACATTACAGAGAAGCGCTCAACTCTAGCTTCTGGGCAACTCTATCACTCCACTAAGACTGAGGTGCTCCTGCCAATCACAGGCTTATACTTTCATATTGTTAACAGTGTTAACCCCCATTATACCCAACCACACTTGTAGGTCAGAGTGGATTCCAAGAGTTAGACAAGCTGTAAGATATGATTTGCTTGGCTTGAGATGCAACATTTCATGTCGGTTTTGACTTAAAGGCAGGCCTGTATTTACAACAGAGGAGCCTATAGGCACAAATGCCCTGGCACCCTAGACTTTGCACTCCAGGAACCCACAAACTCCTGCCAAAACCACACTAAGTATGCTAGCTGAGGAAGCTGTCACCTCTCCCCTACTTCCCCTGCCCAGCAGAGTCAGCCACAGGTGCCCCTTAATATTTAGGGCACTTCTGGCAACCTAATACTATGTAGCTAGAGGTGCCCCAAGTGGTAGGTAGCTAAATATTCCCCCCGGCTGATGGGAAATCTCATCAGTGGAATAATGCCAGTTGACTAACCTCTCATTTACGTTCTGCTGGGGACTCTGCATAGGGAAGGAGGAAGGGAAGCACTCGAGGAGGGGAGAGAGCTGCCTCTCCATCATCAGGTGCCTGTAGGCAGGTGCCTACAGTGCCTTATGGAAAATCTTGCCCTGATTGAAGGGTTACTTAAGTAAAAAAAAGCAGCTTAACTTACCTGGGGCTTCTTGCAGCCCTCTACAGTCATCCTGTGTACCGTCCTTCCGTAACACACCAGTGAGCAGCGGCGACCCCCTCAAAGCTGGTTAGTCGCCGCACAGAGCTGCACGCACTTTGATACCTCTGATTTCCCAAACTGCGCATGTGCAGAACACGGTCGTGCACAAGGATGCGATGAGGAGGTGCGTGGCCAGCCACATCTGAGGGAGTCGCTGCTGCTGACTGGAGGCGTTGGCACAGGATGACTACAGGAGCTCCAAGAAGTCCCAGGTAAGTTGAACTTTTTTTTTTTTTTTACTTCAGATTTCCTCTAAACTTTTTTCACATGTATGAAAGCATACTGATGATAAACTGGAAACATTGGTGACATTATAGGGATGTCAGTGAGCTTGATATCCAGGTGAACAGTGGCACTGTGTTTCACAGCCTTTAAAATGAGATATAGGCATCAACTACAGGGAGTGCAGAATTATTAGGCAAATGAGTATTTTGACCACATCATCCTCTTTATGCATGTTGTCTTACTCCAAGCTGTATAGGCTCGAAAGCCTACTACCAATTAAGCATATTAGGTGATGTGCATCTCTGTAATGAGAAGGGGTGTGGTCTAATGACATCAACACCCTATATCAGGTGTGCATAATTATTAGGCAACTTCCTTTCCTTTGGCAAAATGGGTCAAAAGAAGGACTTGACAGGCTCAGAAAAGTCAAAAATAGTGAGATATCTTGCAGAGGGATGCAGCACTCTTAAAATTGCAAAGCTTCTGGGGGGGGGGGCATGCGCGGCGTGTCATGAGAAGGAAGCTTCCTTAGTGAGCTCCGCACTCAGCCTGTCCAAGGAGGGCTCTACACAGCGGTAAAGTTGATGGAATGCTAAGTTATTAGCACAGCTGAATGGGGGGAAGCTCTACTGACCCTGGGCATGTCAAGCAAGGGCACTAAAAAAGATTTATTGCCAGCAGCGAAGGATTTTTTCAAACCGCGGGAGGCAGCTAAGATGGCGCCCGTCACACAGCCTGAGAAGGGAGACAGCGCATCTGGAGAGAAGGAGATGGACAAGATGCCAGAGCACAGCTTCACGCTAGGAGACATCTCTAAGCTCCTGAATGACCTTAAGGAATCCCTAAGGACTGAGATAAGATCCGCAGTAAGTACCCTGTCGGCACAAATAGAAGATATAGGGGAAAGAACAAACAGACTAGAAATTAAACAGGATGAACTAGCGGAGGCAGTGGGAAAACTACAAGATAATCAAAAAACACAGGAGGAAATTAACATGGCCACAGATGCTAAGCTGGAAGACTTAGATAACAGGGGCAGAAGGGATAATTTACGAGTAAGGGCTGTCCCAGAAGCGATTAAAGACTACAAGAGTTATATTCTGGCCTTGTTTAAAGCTCTCATTCCAGACATTCCTGAAGAAATGCTACGCATGGACAGGATACACAGAGCCTTGAAAGCACCTAAAGACCCAAACAAACCAAGGGACATCATTATGAAGATGCATTATTCAGAAACGAGGGAAAGAATTCTCTATGCAGCAAGAGACTTGGGCACTCAGGGGATAGGAGATCATCACGTGCAGATCTTCCCTGATCTGTCCCCCATAACACTAAACAAGAGACGCTCTCTGAAACCTGTGACCACCATACTCCAGAAAAAAGCAATACTATATAAATGGGGATTCCCCTTTTCACTCATGTTCACCCTTGGCCAGAAAAGGTACCAAGTATCCTCACTTCAAGAAGGGTTGAAAGCCCTGAAGGATAATAATCTCCTAACTTCACAGGATGACACAGCAATGGATAATACATCCTCAGCCAAAAGAGTACAAAGAGACTGGCAGGAAGTCCACCACTCAACTAACAAGAAGCTGAAAGAAAAACAAACTACTCCTTCCAAGATCCCTTCGGCAAGAAAAGTGCTTCCTCTACAAGCTACCTGATATAAGTAAGATGAAACAGAGCTAATGTGAAATATTAACTTTCTTTGATTCTACTATACACCACGCCAAGCCCTTACTTCCCATTCAATATGCTGTTTCTCTACCTATTTGATATTCTCTGCTATCAACCTAAAAGCATGCTCCTTTCTTAGACTCTTAAAAGAATGACTATAGAGAGCTTCATGGTTATATCTACTCCCCAACTTACCATGGACATAAGTAAGTGAAAATAAGCCCATAATCCGGGACAGACTGAGCTGAATTGGCCCTCAGCTATTCACCATCTGGAACTTTCTCTACAGTGCCTGTTACCTTTGCACTGGGAGAAATATGCTACTAAAAGTTTCAAGTACCGACCACTTCAATGGTTAACCAAGTTTTACCTACTTTTATATGTTACCCGTTATTTCATATTTGTATCTTTACTTCTAACTATGTTATGCACATATATAAGTACCGACTCTAATACAAGATGCTGTTATGCTAAAATTATTAGAAAGGCTGATATTGACATGATAAGCTTATTAAATATGATATACAACTATTCTTGTGGGACAAGCAGGCTACTCAAAACTCTCATACACCCAAACTCTAAATTATGAAATTAATTTCTCACAATGTACAGGGTTTCAATGACCCTATAAAGAGAGCCAAGTGCCTCAAGATATATAAATCTAAGGCCCCGGACATTATAATGCTCCAAGAAACCCACTTTAAAGGTTCCTTCAGACCATTCCTCCATAAGGATTACCCTGAATTCTACACTTCAAACAATACCTCATCTAAAACTAATGGCGTAGCAATACTGCTCCACAAGAATTGTTCATTTCAATGTGCCAAAACGTACAGAGATAATGAGGGCAGAATTCTGATTATATCAGGGACATCAAAAGGTAAACCCCTAACACTAGTTAATCTATATGGCCCAACCCTTAAACAGGGGCAATTCTATGTGAAGGCACTAGATACCATTAGAAAACATAGTCAAGGCAGCATCATCTTAGGAGGAGATCTAAACTTGACACTGAACCCAACCCTAGACAGTAAAAAACTGAACTCGAGCACAGAAAGGCCCAAACCTCCCAAAGCATTCTTCAGATTCTTAAAGGAGCTCTCCCTGATAGACACCTGGAGGGAAGCACATCCACGCAAATTAGATTATACACATTTCTCCCACCCACATTTCAGCTCAGCTAGAATAGACTATATCATGGTTTCTAAAAATATAATTAACACCTTAAAAAGAGCAGCCATCTCTCATAGTTGCATTTCAGACCACTCATTGGTTGTCTCCACTTTGATGTTGCATGGTGAAAAACCAGGAAATATTAGATGGAGATTTCCTCCATTCTTACTATCGTCAAAACAAAACAAATCTCGAATTGCAGAAGCGTTATCAGAATATTTTCAATTTAATAAAATAGAAGATACGTCCACCTCAAATTGGTGGCAAGCCCACAAAGCCTACATCAGAGGGTATATCCTGAAACTAACAAAGGCCTTTAAATGTGATAAACAGGAGACAAAACTATTACTGGAGAAGGAATTAAATAGGCTACAAACAGAATTCAACTCCAATATGACATTAAATGCCTTAAAAAAAATTCATCAGATCAAGGAAGAGCTAGATTTTGTCCTATCCAAGGAGGTAGCGCGGAATTTTTTATGGCTAGGACATAAATATTTTTCACTGGCCAATAAAGCTCATACCCTCCTGGCTAGGAAAATTCAAGATAAAAAGAGATCCAACACATCACACCCCATTAGACTACCAAATGGAGGCATCACGCACAATCCCTCTAAAATATCAGCCATTTTTCGCGAATTCTATTATACACTCTATTCTGATAAATCCCCTCCCCAGGAAAAAAAAATAGAAACATTCCTAGCCTCACTAGGTCTTCCTAAAATCACTCTACAACAACAAGACCTGATGAACAGCCCTATAACACCTGAAGAAATAATGAATGTGATTAATAAACTAAAACCCCACAAGGCCCCAGGACCTGATGGCCTATCTGAATGCTACTATAAAACTTTTAAAGATATACTAGTCCCCCACTTATGTTCATATTATGGTGCCATCAGAAAAGGAAGTCTCTTAGGAATGGAAGCAAATAAAGCCACAATAGTAGTCTTACCTAAAGAAAATAAAGACACATCCCTCTGCAAAAACTATAGGCCCATTTCCCTTATAAATCTAGATCATAAAATAATCACCAAAATACTAGCCGAGAGACTTAACACTTTCCTCCCTAAAATCATAAAAAGGGATCAAGTAGGTTTCATTCCATCTCGTCAAGGCCCAGACAACATAAGAAAGCTACTAAATCTAATCCACCAAAGTAACAAACATCAATCCCCTATGGCTCTTTTGGCCATCGACATAGAAAAGGCCTTTGACTCCTTGAATTGGAGATATCTCTTCCTAATATTGAATAAATATGGGTTTCAGGGACCGTTCCTAGAAACTTTGAGAACCCTATATTCCAACCCAACTGCTACCACATTAGCAGCAGGGGTGGAATCTGAGGTCTTTCTAATAGCCAGGGGAACGAGGCAGGGGTGTCCCCTCTCCCCTGCCTTGTTCGCACTGGCATTTGAACCTTTATTAGAGGCGATACGCATTAACCCCCTGGTTAAGGGAGTAAGAGTGGGGGAAACCGAACATAAATGCAATGCATTCGCGGATGATCTGCTTCTATCCTTACAAGATCCACTCATATCAATCAATACGGTCTCAGATATCTTAAGAGATTTTGGTATGATATCGGGTTTGAAATGCAACCATGAGAAAACCGAGGCCCTCACACTCAACTGCCCGAGCGATCTCGAACAACAACTAAAAAATACATTCCAATACACATGGAAATCAAAAAGTATTAAATATTTGGGAGTACAGATAGCTAAAGATTTGAAGGATCTGTACCACCTGAATTACAACCCCCTCCTAAAGAATCTTAAAAATAAGATGCTGGGCTGGGACAAACTACATATTTCCTGGATGGGAAGGGTAAATATCCTAAAAATGATAATTCTGCCCAAACTCATGTACTTGTTTAGATCACTTCCCATAGAAATACCCAAATCCCCTATAGATAAATTTCAGGCCTTCACCAACTCCTTCATATGGAGTTTTAAGAGAGCGAAAATTAAGTCCTCCATCCTATCACTTCCGAAAGAACTTGGAGGAATAGGTCTCCCAATCTTTTTTAAATATTATGAAGCAGCCAGATTAGCCCAATTGTTTTCCACGTCCTATGCTCATAGCACCCCGATCTGGAAGGACATAGAAAACGAGGACATTTCCCCATGTTTAATTCAGGATTCTATCTGGCTGGACAAACACCCCAAAGAATTCTGGTCATCTGCCTCCCCAATAACCGTGGAAGCATTTAAATTATGGAACAAAATGAAATTCAAATTTAAGTTAATATCATCCCCCTCCCCACGGGCCCCAATAAATATGAATCCTAGCTTCCCCCCAGGAATTGAATATAAAGCTTTTAACTGGTGGCGAGAAGCTAATATTACCAAATTCGAGGATATCACTTGTAAAACGAACATTATGTCATTTCAGGAACTAAGAGCAAACTATCATATTCCCTTAAGAGAGTATCACAGATATTGTCAAATATATCACTACTACGCCACATCTAACCTCAGAACCACAATGCTACAACCAACTCTTCTAGAAAAGCTCCATAAAAAGGGCAATCCACCTAACCAGCCCATTTCTGTACTATATAAATTAATCTCCGGCGGAGATGCAGCCTCTAAAAACACATCACAAAGGGCCTGGGAAAAAGATATCACCAGAAATATATCGGAGGAAGAATGGAGAACGATATGGAACAACATGTCCAGATGTTCCACTAATGTATCAATCACTGAAACGTCTCTTAAGGTTCTATATAGATCTCACCTCACGCCAGATAGATACTCTAAATTCTCCACTGATAAAAATCCAAACTGCTTTAGGGGCTGCACCACCACAGGAGATTTTAAACATATATGGTGGGACTGCCCAACTTCTCAAAAATTCTGGGAAAAAACATATGAATGTATGAGCTCAATCATAGGAAAGGACATCCGTCCAAACATGTTCAACTCCTTACTGAACTACCCATTGTCTAATTTGAACAAACATGAAAACTCCTTGCTTCTGAAAGTGAATACGGCAGCAAAATCTATAATTGCTAAACAGTGGAAAGATAAGTTATTACCATGGGAGAATGTAATAAATAAAATCAATAATATATGCATAAATGAATATCTGTCTAGCCTACTTCTTGAAACAACTGCCAGATATCTTGACATATGGGATCCGTGGCTTAGGTCGGAGCATGGCTCCCATATATGCCATCAATTGGGGAATAACATCATATGATAACTACACTGGCCCCTGTATCATGTATCATATATTTCATTTTATCTACAAGACTGACTTCCTACTCTACCCATTTAAGAATAGGCCTAAATTACCTAAGCCACAGAACATCATAATCAAACCACAAGATTATATATATATATGTCATGGCATTCCGACACCAGCATCAGTATTACTATTACTATCACCAATCGTACATTATGTGCTTTTCTTTGTTATGTTATATGTCATATGTTATTTACTTCTTCTTTACCTCTACAATATGGGGAAAATTCCCTCCAGAAGGACTGATTGGTACTCCTTTTGTCATATCTGTTGAGATGATTTCTATTTTATGGTTTTCCTATATCTGTATGTAAACCTTAACATCTTCAATAAAGCAATTTTGAAAGTAAAAATTGCAAAGCTTCTGAAGCGTGATCATCGAACAATCAAGCGTTTCATTCAAAATAGTCAACAGGGTCGCAAGAAGCGTGTGGAAAAACCAAGGCGCAAAATAACTGCCCATGAACTGAGAAAAGCGTGCAGCTGCCAAGATGCCACTTGCCACCAGTTTGGCCATATTCCAGAGCTGTAACATCACTGGAGTGCCCAAAAGCACAAGGTGTGCAATACTCAGAGACATGGCCAAGGTAAGAAAGGCTGAAAGACGACCACCACTGAACAAGACACACAAGCTGAAACGTCAAGACTGGGCCAAGAAATATCTCAAGACTGATTTTTCTAAGGTTTTATGGACTGATGAAATGTGAGTCTTGATGGGCCAGATGGATGGGCCCGTGGCTGGATTGGTAAAGGGCAGAGAGCTCCAGTCCGACCCAGACGCCAGCAAGGTGGAGGTGGAGTACTGGTTTGGGCTGGTATCAACAAAGAATAGCTTGTGGGGCCTTTTCGGGTTGAGGATGGAGTCAAGCTCAACTCCCAGTCCTACTGCCAGTTTCTGGAAGACACCTTCTTCAAGCAGTGGTACAGGAAGAGGTCTGCATCCTTCAAGAAAAAACATGATTTTCATGCAGGGCAATGCTCCATCACACGCGTCCAAGTACTCCACAGCGTGGCTGGCAAGAAAGGGTATAAAAGAAGAAAAACTAATGACATGGCCTCCTTGTTCACTAGATCTGAACCCCATTGCGAACCTGTGGTCTATCATAAAATGTGAGATTTACAAGGAGGGAAAACAGTACACCTCTCTGAACAGTGTCTGGGAGGCTGTGGTTGCTGCTGCACGCAATGTTGATGGAGAACAGATCAAAACACTGACAGAATCCATGGATGGCAGGCTTTTGAGTGTCCTTGCAAAGAAAGGTGGCTATATTGGTCACTGATTTGTTTTTGTTTTGTTTTTGAATGTCGGAAATGTATATTTGTGAATGTTGAGATGTTATATTGGTTTCACTGGTAAAAAATAAATAATTGAAATGGGTATATATTTGTTTTTTGTTAAGTTGCCTAATTATGCACAGTAATAGTCACCTGCACACACACATATCCCCCTAAAATAACTAAAACTAAAAACAAACTAAAAACTACTTTCAAAAATATTCAGCTTTGATATTAATGAGTTTTTTAGGTTCATTGAGAACATGGTTGTTTTTCAATAATAAAATTATTCCTCAAAAATACAACTTGCCTAATAATTCTGCACTCCCTGTATACAGTAACAGATACGTCTGTCAGCTGGTTCCAGACATGATAAATTTACAGGGGTAATATTTAGCTATTGATCAGCAATTGTTAAAGCTGGGTTATCCCACAGGCTGAGGATTTTGTACAGAGCTAATACTTGATTCATCAGCAGTTATCACCACAGTGTATGTGTTCACAAATGTTTATGGAACAAGGCACTGTTTTATAGGACAGAGGAAACTTTGTTTTTGTTTTTTTAGAGTTTTTACCGCTACGATTCTGTATTTTATTTGTATCCTATGTAATAATTTGCAAGTGTCCCTGCGTCTGGTTGTGTGTCAGTGCTACTGTGCATGTCAAGCACTGACAGCCGTTGGGACAGGATGCAGGGCGGGCCGGCCGGCCGAGCAGGCGGACGTGTGTGCGCGGCAGGGGGTGCGAGCACACTGTGAGTGGCGGTGGTGGTGGAGGAGTGAAGAGCCCTAGAGCCTGTTTTTAAATGGGCTTAGGTCAACTAGTGTAGTAATAAAATGTTTGGTTTAGACTTTATTATAGTATTACAGCAACCATCATATCAATTGATGGTTTATAACAAAGCTCAGGAAGTATAATAATTAATGCATTTGATATAATTAATTTCACAGGCTTATAGCCAGGTCTGATGTTAAGCAAATATAAAGTGATTTTTATAAAATTTTTATTTCAGTTTCATTTATATTGGGTATAGTACTTAGAAGAAAATAGGTTTAGGTTTTATTTATTTTTTTAAGAAAAATAGGCATTTATCTGGTGCTTGACATGCTTGTCTGTATGGTAAATGATGTATCCAGACAGTAATAGGTCCAGAGTAGAGATGTGTTTGGATAAAATGGGGGTGGGATTTTCATCTAACTCCGCCTGTCTGCATTCATTTAGGATAATCCCACCCCAAAGTGGGAACAAGAGTGGATCCAACATAAGTTGGGACAGGTGGGAATGAGGCAGGACCCTCTGCAGATGTGCACCTGTAGTCCAAAGTAAAGAATTCTGTCTAATTATAAGGCCCAGTTCACACTGGCTCTGGTTGTGGATCGTAACAGAACAGATCCGGATGTGAATGGATCCAAAGTTAACCTATTAACCTGTTCACATTGGTTCGTTTTAACGGATCCTTGCTGCTGAACGGACCACAAGTCTGGTGCTGCAAAAAGCCCAACTGAACGGAAAAGGATGCTGAGGCACTTCATGGGAGGCAATGAGAAACTGATCTGTATAAATGGCCTCAATTCTGGTAGCTAGGTGAGGTCAATAGCTTTTTGAAGGTAAAATACCTCATGAGGTATTTTCCTCTTTTTTTTGAACATGAGGTAAAACATGAGGTAAATGCATAAAGTAATGTAAAGCATGAGGTATTTCAGCGGTAAGCATGCAGTAAATAAATAATATTTGTCTTCCATTAGTTAGCATAGTCTTTGGAAGATTTTTTTTTTTTTTGAGGGGGGGGGGGGGGGGGGGGAACGGTATATTTGATTATGTAGCAACCTATGAAAAGTATATTTATAGGCATCCCTTATTTAAAAAAAATCCAGTAAATATTTGAAGTTTTATTTCTACTATTCTTCTCTATTACACAGTTTGAATAGGAACTCCACTAAAAACTTCAAAATGCACACAAATTGAATTTACCTCCAGGTACAGGTAGTGTTGGGCGAACACCTGGATGTTCGGGTTCGGGTCCGTTCGGGCGAACATGGGCCAGATGTTCGGGCCGAACCCCGAACTCCCCCGAACATGCCGCTTTTGGGGGCCCTATGGGGTCGCAGGCATAAGGGGGGGAGCATGCCCCGATCGCGGGGGGGGGGGGGTTGGAAATTCCCCCCACCCCCTCCGCTAGCGCTCCCCCCTCTGCCCGCTTCCCCATAAAAAAAGTTTGATGAAAGTTAAATAGTACCGGTGGCTGGCAGTGGAGTGAGTGAGGAAGAGGAGTCCGACTAGGAGAGTGACGCGTTGAGGCCGGGCAGCGGGCGGTTCAGCGGTAGTACCCTTGTGGTACTTCCGCCCTTTCTCTGACCTCACATCCTCTACGTGATGACGCATACGAGGGTACAAGTGACGCGTACCCTTGTATGCAGAGGACGTGAGGTCAGAGAAAGGGCGGAAGTACCACAAGGGTACTACCGCTGAACCGCCCGCTGCCCGGCCTCAACGCGTCACTCTCCTAGTCGGACTCCTCTTCCTCACTCACTCCACTGCCAGCCACCGGTACTATTTAACTTTCATCAAACTTTTTTTATGGGGAAGCGGGCAGAGGGGGGAGCGCTAGCGGAGGGGGTGGGGGGAATTTCTGACCCCCCCCGCGATCGGGGCATGCTCCCCCCTTATGCCTGCGACCCCATAGGGGGGCCGTATTCGGGCGAACAGGGCCCTGTTCGGCCGAACAGGGGCCCTGTTCGGTGGGCATTCAGTAGTTCGGGCGAACCCGAACTAAAAAGGCCGAACACCATCGGGTGTTCGGCCGAACTCGAACATCACCCGAACAGGGTGATGTTCTGCAGAACCCGAACAGTGGCGAACACTGTTCGCCCAACACTAGGTACAGGCAGGTCTTAAACTGGTCAGTAAATGATGTGCTAACGCACCCCCTAATTTCCATGAGAATAGCTATTTTCGGTAAATTACCTCATGAATTACGTCAATATTTACCTCACGAGGTAAAACATGACTAAAACCTACCAGCATTGCTAAATGTCATTACCTCATGAGGTAAATTACCTCACGAGGTAATTTGTTTGATAACCCTACCAGAATTGAGTCCACTGACTACAAAACAGCTAGCCAGAAAAATAATCTACTTCGGTGATGAGGGTCAGGGAAGGGGGGGGGGGGTGCAGCAATGAATGTTCCATACTGGTGACATGACTATATACTCTGTACAGCCTTGCAGAAGATGTCAGCGCTATATAAATACTACCTCTCTTTCAACATCAACACATATCACACTGGCATTTTCCCCTGCAGCTATTCAGCACCTTCCATTGTAAAATGGATACAAATGGAACAGAAATGGATCTGCTGGAACTGAAATCAGATCGTTTTCACGGATCCGTTTACTATAAAGTGCCAGTGTGAACTGGTCTCAAAATCAAAACAAATGCGTTTTTCAATTTAAAAAAAAAAAAAAAAGTCTGCAACACATTTTTTTTCTGTTTAAAAAAAGTTGAAATAGTAATTTGCATTTTTTATATTACAATATTGATAAACATATATTACTTACTTTGCACTATAGTTAAATCAAGTATATTTAAAACACTATGATTTGCATGTCTATCTTAGATTATGGACACACAGATCTTTCCTTGTTGTGTGGGTTTTCTTTTACTCTCTGAATGACATATAAAAGTGACACCGCATAATACAGTCATCACTTTAATTGACACATTTTTCTGTCATACCAATAAATTATAATTTCTTACAACAATAACTCTAATTTAGTAATTGTATCGGGAAGAGTTCTGCATTTGCTATAAAATATTTAGAAACTTTAGAGGTAATTTTTTTAAATAAACAACATACTGTAGATGTACTGTATTTCTTGGACTATAAGACTCAATTTTTCTCCCCCAAAAGTTGGGAAAAAAGTCACTGCATCTTATAGTCCAAATGCAGGGAGTTCCTGACTGACGTGTGAACGCTGCCAATACCAACCTCCAACCTGCCGCAATGTCGGGTACTCCCTGTACTGTGCCCATGCAGAGGGGGACACAGGGGACAAACAGACGACACAGAGGGACACAAAGGGACAAAGAGGACACAAGGGGGACAGAGGCAGACACATGGGGACAGAAGAGGAGAGAAGGGGGACAGAGGAGAACACAGGGAGACACAAGAGGTACAAAGACAGCATAACCCACAAGATGCCCCTTCACCATGGATGCACCAGGTTTAGTATATATATATATTTTTCCTGGTTTTGTCCTCTAAACCTAGGTGCATCTTATGGTCAGGAGCGTCTTATAGTCCACATTTCTGTATACCAGTCGTACACCCTTTCGCTCTAATAAATTATCCACATCTTTACCCCCACTCTGCACCCACACTTAAGTTTAATTATTCAAAATTGTAAATATAAACTACAGCAATGACCCTACCTTTAACCCTGCTGTAAATATGGCAATCAGTATACAGCCTTGCAAGTTATACTCTAATCCATTAGCAGTTTACTACCTTATATAATGTGGTTTTAGTTTACAGATGGTTTAGAATACATCACTGCCAAATGACACCATACAGTCCCATATGTGATAAACTCTGTCTCCTGACTCATCTCCTAGGAGATAAGTTTTCATTGCCTCTTTAAAAAAATCTTTGCAGCACTATGCAGTTGAAAAAGTAACAAAAAGTAGGTGAAAAAGTGCTGTCAAAATAATTTTGAGTATTTTCTTGATTGTGCCAGTGGTTAAAAATGTGTTTTATTGACATGGGCCTCAATTCACTAAGATCATGCTGGAGATAATAAGGCAAGAGAAAACTTGCCACT
The DNA here is from genome assembly GCF_040937935.1 of Hyperolius riggenbachi. Classification (NCBI taxonomy): domain Eukaryota; kingdom Metazoa; phylum Chordata; class Amphibia; order Anura; family Hyperoliidae; genus Hyperolius; species Hyperolius riggenbachi. Next base: position 6,734,417 of record NC_090657.1, read on the forward strand.
ATGCAGTGAGAGAGTTAAGTTACCTCCTCTGTAGTTACGTTACCTCCTCTGTAGTTATTTTCACACGCAGTTAATTAACAGCCTGTCTTTAACTTTAGAATTCTGGAGTTATTTTAAGGATTGAAGTGTTAACTTAAAGACAGAAGAGTTAACTTTAGGTTTGCCTGAGGTAAAATGTTTCCTGAATAGGACACGCCTCATCACCATGGTGATAACTATAGAAACTTTATTAAAGACAGGAGATAAGCTTAGTGAATTGAGGCCCATTGGTAAGAAAAAAAATCACCTAGGAGAAAATACAGGTGAAAAAGTGAATTGCATACGGGCCATAGACCGATAACTAATGCTGGAAATAGATGGACTCTAATCACAAAACTTTTCATAAATGATTTATTTATCACCTTAGTTGATAAAAATAACCTTTCAACACATTTACAAGCAAAATAATCACTCAACGCAAGTTTCTGATTAACGTCATTTCAATATTGCTTTTCTTATCTTAATTATATTATATTTTGCTCTTTGGGAACTTAAAAATGTAACATAGATAAGGTGATAACAGAGGAAACCAGGTGAGAAAGATTTGTGAATAATACCCTATATGAGTTTTTTTCTCAGATTTACTGGCGATTGATTTTCCAATCCCTTTTTCCGTCCTATTTCCATTCACTTCTATGAGAGTATTGATCAGAAAAACTATCAAAATCAGAGCAGACCTGTCGGAAATTACAGTGGGATGTGAAAGTTTGGGCAACCTTGTTAATTGTCATGATTTTCCTGTATAAATTCTTGGTTGTTACGACAAAAAAAATATCAGTTAAATACATCATATAGGAGACACACACAGTGACATTTGAGAAGTGAAATTAAGTTTATTGGATTTACAGAACGTGTGCAATAATTGTTTCAATAAAATTAGGCAGGTGCATACATTTTATTGATTCCAAAACCTTTAGAACTAATTATTGGAACTCAGATTGGCTTGGTAAGCTCAGTGACCCCTGACCTACATACACAGGTGAATCCAAGTATGAGAAAGTGTATTTAAGGGGGTCAATTGTAAGGTTCGCTCCTCTTTTAATTTTCTCTGAAGAGTAGCAACATGGGGGTCTCAAAACAGCTCTCAAATGACCTGAAGACAAAGATTGTTCACCATCATGGTTTAGGCGAAGGATGCAGAAAGCTGTCTCAGAGATTTTAGCTGTCTGTTTCCACAGTTAGGAACATATTGAGGAAATGGAGGACCACAGGCTCAGTTCAAGTTAAGGCTGGAAGTGGCAGACCAAGAAAAATTTCGGATAAACAGAAGCGACGAATAGTGAGAACTGTCAGAGTCAACCCACAGACCAGCACCAAAGACCTACAACATCATCTTGCTGCAGATGAAGTCACTGTGCATCGTTCTACCATTCAGCGCACTTTACACAAGGAGATGCTGTATGCGAGAGTGATGCAGAGGAACCCTTTTCTCCGCCCACAGCACAAGCAGAGCCGCTTGAGGTATGCTAAGGCACATTTGGACAAGCCAGCTTCATTTTGGAATAAGGTGCTGTGTAGTGATGCAAATAAAATTGAGTTGTTTGGGAATAACAAGGGACATTATGCATGGAGGAAAAATAACACAGCATTCCAAGAGAAACACCTGCTACCTACAGTAAAATATGGTGGTGGCTCCATCATGCTGTGGGGCTGTGTGGCCAGTGCAGGGACTGGGAATCTTGTCAAAGTTGAGGGACACATGGATTCCACTCAGTATCAGCAGATTCTGGAGACCAATGTCCAGGAATCAGTGACAAAGCTGGAGCTGTGCCAGGGCTGAATGTTTCAACAAGACAACAACCCTAAACACTGCTCAAAATCCACTAAGGCATTCATGCAGAGGAACAAGTACAACGTTCTGGAATGGCCATCTCAGTCCCAGACCTGAATATAATTGAAAATCTGAGGTGTGAGTTAGAGAGCTGTCCATGCTTGGAAGCCGTCACACCTGAATGAAGTAGAGATGTTTTGTAAAGAGGAATGGTCCAAAATACCTTCAACCAGAATCCAGACTCTCATTGGAACCTACAGGAAGCGTTTAGATGCTGTAATTTCTGCAAAAGGAGGATCTACTTAATATTGATTTGATTTATTTTTTGTGGTTCCCGAATGTATGCTCCTCCCTAATTTTGTTTAAACAATTACACACTTTCTGTAAATTCAATAAACTTAATTTCACTTCTCAAATATCACTGTGTGTGTCTCCAATATGATATACTTAACTGACATTTTTTATCGTAACAACCAACGATTTATACAGGAAAATCATGAAGATTAACAAGGTTGCCCAAACTTTCGCATCCCACTGTATCTATCATACTCATGGTGTATTCCCAGCATAAGGCAAGCATGTATAGTGTCCTGCGTGATCTATACAAAGGAATCCTAGTTCTTTTCTTTCTGTTTGTAAAAGGGGAATATTGGATTTCATAAGACACGGCATGCAGCAATAGTTATCCTGACGTCTTGCGTATTTGACATTTACAGCAACCATAAAAGTGGGATTGGTTAACTGCAAGTATCATAAGTCCAAGTGTATTGTGGACTTTCGTAAAAGCGACATAACGTCTCACATTTTGTTAAATTACAAAAGATTTGGAATAAGGCGATAAATTATCTTACTGATATTATAAATGCAAAAGTTTGAATGTTTGTTGTTACTCAATCACACAACAATGGCTGAACGGATTTGAATGAAATTTGGCACACACATAGTATATTACCTAGAATAACATATAGGATACTTTTTATCCCCATAACCAAAAAAAAAAAATTGGCAGAGATAAACAAAACCTTTACTGGGAAAATGTAAACTGCATTCTTACACCGCTTACACAGCTAATGGTAGGGTTCTCAAACTTGCACAGTTGGTCACAGGGTAACTGGGATTAATATTCAGAAAAAGTGGGTGGAGCCTAAAAAAGCCAATCAAAATTCATCTATTGATTTTCAAGGGAAATATTTTATTGCTGCCGTTACTGCACTGTTAATGGAACAAGCCTCGAACCTGGTACCGTTGGTCATTGGGTAACTGGGGTTCAAATTCAGAAAAGGGGGTAAAGCCACAGCCAATCAGATTTGTTTCATTTCAATGTAAATTATTGATGCCAAAGACTGCAAAGCTCCCAAACTAGGTCATTGAGTAATTGTGTGTTAGGGTTAGAAAAGGTGGGCGGAGCCAACAACAGCCAAATAGCAACGCCGGGCCATCAGCTAATATAACATATGTAAATACATTTAAACACTAGTCTAAACTTAAAGGGAACCAGAGAGGAATGCTTCTGTAAAATAGAAAAAAGCTTTTATACATACCTGGGGCTTCTTCCAGCCCCATAAGCCTGGATCGCTCCCACGTCAGTTCCGGTGGACGCGGCCAATTGTTCGCATCACAGGGGCTCCCTCCATACCCGTACGCATGCGGCTGCGCAGTAGGCAGCCGCACGCGTACCTGTATGGAGGGAGCCTCCGGTGATGCGGAGAATTGGCCGTGTCCACTGGCCGACTGGCCGACTCGCGGCAATGACGGGATCCGGTATCGACGGTTCCAGGCAGCGGAGGACGGCGGCGTGGGAGCGATCCAGGCGTATTGGGCTGGAGGAAGCCCCAGGTATGTATAAAAGCTTGTCTTCATCCTCTCTGGTTCCCTTTAACGGCCTTTATTAAATTTTTCAATTGCCCTTTCCTCCTAAGATTTCTCCTTGGAGATCATTTTTCATCTTTTGTTTGGAATAACTTGTTAGCAATTCAAAAAGTACCAAAAGGTAGGTCAAAAAGTCAGGTAAAAAATGGTGTTTTATTGATAAGGTGTGAAAATATCATAAATCTTAGGAGAAAAGGTAAATTGCATATGACCCATTATACTATAAAAACGATAAGCCAAGTAGGTCTACAAAATGATGTACTTTGTAAATCGCCAAAAGAAAGGAAGTAACTCTTAAATTGACATTTCTGTTTGTATCCTAAGTGATGTTTCACCACCACTAAGGAAGCTCCTTGGATTTGTGGTAACATGTAGAACAGAACAATAAAAAGTGTCACGTGTGAAGATAGCAGAATACAGGTAAACTTTTTAAAATTTAAATTACTTTTCTTATTTAAAGGGGCACTACAGCGAAACACTGTAAAAATTAAAATATGTGCAAACATATACAGATAAGAAGTACATTTCTTCCAGAGTAAAATGAGCCATAAATTACTTTTCTCCTGTGTTTCTGTCACTTACAGTAGGTAGTAGAAATCTGACAGAAGTGACAGGTTTTGGACTAGTCCATGTCTTCATGGGGGATTCTCAGCAAATTTTGTATTCTTTATAAAGATATTCCCTAAAAAGGATTTAAACAATGATGCTGTCCAGCTTCCCTGCTCCCTACACAGTTTTTTTTTGGCAGTTGGACGGAGCAACTGCCATTCATTAAGTGCTTTTGAAAATAAATATATCCCTGAGAATCCCCTATAAAGAGATGGACTAGTCCAAAACCTGTCGCTTCTGTCAGATTTCCACAACCTACTGTAAGTGACAGCAACATAGGAGAATGGTAATTTATGCCTCATTTTACTCTGGAAAAATAGGTACTTCTTCTTTGCATATGTTTGCACATATTTTACATTTTACAGTCTTTTGCTGTAGTGCCCCTTTAATAAAATGAAAGGTTGGCAAAATGTTCATTTTTTTACTTAATAGATTGTGATTACATTTCTAGATTGTGATTACATTTCTATAACCAGATTAAAAAAATATGGTCAACTGAGTTGCAAAAATATTTACGTAATATGATTCAAGTGTGTTTTATGTGGCAGTTTGGTCGGTTTCTTAATGTATTTACAAAGTATATAGATATACATTGATTCAATCAACAAACAAAATATCATGCTTCCAATCAACTTTTTTTTCTACTGCTTTTGATCATTTACAATGACTAAAATAAAAATACTGACTAATAATATGGAATAATAATGTATTATATAATAATGTATTTGGAAGTGAGCTTAGAAAATTTAAATGATCCATAAAAGATATCCATTCAATGGACCTGTAACTGGTTACCTAAATCAGGGCGTAACTAGAGGAAAGCAGCCTCTGTGATTACAGGGGACTATACTTCAGATCCGGTGTTTATGTGGCTACGTATTTAGGGGAAGGGGTGTGAACAATGTGTGTGTGTGGGTGCGGAATAACCTCATGAATTGTATTTATGCCACTGACTGAAACAGTACATTTGAAAGATAATTTCTTGACAAATTTTAAGGACTGGAAAAGTTAGAATCTCCTAATACAGTATTTGAAGGAAGGATATTTATAATAAAATTGAGTATACACAGCAACGTAGCTAAAGAACTGTGGGCCCCGTTGCATGTTTTGCAATGGGCCCCCAAGCACTCTAGACATAACAATTGATACGGTGCACCGAAACCTGACTATGGCAACTACAGCATCAGAGGTGCAAAAAGGGGATGGGGAACAGCTAGCTAATGATCACCACTATTCAAAGTATCTATAGAAGTGATTATGAGCACAGGACCAATAGAGAGCTAATACTGTGGTTGAGGGTGGGCCTCTCGGGGCCCCTCTGGCCCAACGGCCCCGATGCGGTGGCTTCCTCTGCACCCCCTATTGCTACACCTCTGAGTATACAATATATTAAGAGAGGACATAAATGACACTCTTACCATGCTGGGAACTGGCTCCTGGCTTCCTTCCTTCAGCTTGATGGAAGAAGAGAAAAAAAGGAAACAGCAGTTAATACAATGATTAACGCTGTCATGGGAAACACGATACATTAAATACACACAAGCTGAAAGGCATACACAATAAATCGCACATAAAGAAAAGCAAACAAAGATAACCCAAAAGTATAAAAGATAGAACCGAGAAGACAAGCTAGCAAGCAAATAAAGTCTACACTGTTATCCAGGAACACTTCATATCTGTCTCACCAAACACACTATTCTGCTTTCTCCTTAGTCCTGCTATATATCTCACAAGCTGCAGCAGTCACGGAACCAATACTGAATACACTTACTCTAGCCTCATGTCAATGTTGCTATGCCTATAACTTCAGTCAAAGATGAATTCCTTCTGGAACAAGTTACATCGACGTACTGCTTGTAGCGGTGTGACAGACAAATGACAGAGAGACACACCCAAATGGCCGAGAAGGGCAAGGTCCAAAGTAGAGGGGGAAACAGCAGAGAAGGAGTATACAGTAAATGCCTTACTAATGGCTCCAAGAAGACATCGGCTACTTTAAAAGCGTTGCGTATGGACTTTGGCACGTCACAGATCCCAGAACAAGGAAAATAATGATTGCACAGCTTGGCGTATGTTGAGAAATACAGAAGTTATAAAGGAGAGCTGGTATGCTGAATGGAAAAGATATGTGCGTATGTGGGCAAGAGCAACTGCATGTGAGAGGAGATGTCGTACATACAATAAGATATATATATATATATATAAGATGCATAAAGCAAAGCAAGTGCTAGAGCAGTCACTCATCCAGGACCAACAGCCTGGCCCTCCGGTGCTCAGTCCTTCAGTAGATCATCACCTCCACTTCAAAGTAAATCCAAAACGGTTTGAAGGAGGCACTCAAAAGGCGTATAAACAATTGTTTATTCCACAGGTGGCTAACACTACATACTCCTGCACGCCTTACCGGGGAGCTATGTTTATGCATGGACGGAAGTGTGGAAATCAGCAAGACCGCTCCAAAGTGAACTCTGTTGTATTTCAGTTTCTTGTAGCGTCTCCTGCATGCAGGATACAGAGTTATAACATTACTTGTGATTATTTGTTTTTATAGACATGTCAGATCAGCTCAGGGTGGCCCAAAACTACAAAGAAAGTTTTGGGGGGTGAAAAAAGACAGAAAGGCCCTCCTACGAAAAAGACAATGCTCAGTGTAATTTGCTTTCTTAAAACAGAAGTTTTTGGTGATTTTTCAGCTTTAAAGGATACCCGAAGTGACACGTGACACGATGAGATAGACACTGATAAGAAATTCCAACTATAAAACACTTTCCCAGCAGAAAATGGTTTCTGAGAGTAAGAGAGAGAGATAAAAAGGGGAATTTCTTATTAGTGAGGGTCACACTGTCCTGATCTGTATATTCACTCCTGAGTAATCCAAGGACCAGTGTCAGAGCCAGGCAACTAGTATCTTCTGGGAAAGCATGAAATTTGGGCGCCCCACAGCTAATGGACGATTTGAACTCCCCATAGAAGTTAATGCAAATAGGCTTACTAGGATATTTTTTTTTTTTACATTTCTAATGTTTTGTATGTTTTGTATTTACAAATAATTCATTTTTGAAAATTATTGTTTTAAATGTATCATTTTAGGGTTAGGTATCAAGAAAGGAGGTTTTAGGGTTTATAGATAAATTGCATTAAGAACACAAAAAATTACATAGTTACTGTACATAGTTATTTGGGTTGAAAAAATACATCTAAGTACAACTAAGCTTCTTTTTTTTTCCTGATATTCAACTCTTTCAGGCAGAGAAAGAAAAAAAAGGAACACAGCATAGTTATTTGTGTGCTAGGCACTGTACATACACATGTCTATCTCATCATGTCACACGTCACTTCGGGTAGCCTTTAAGTAAGCCAGTGCTGCTCGTAATGGAAAAATCTACGCTTACGGATCATTACGCGTAATTTTACGCTATTACGCATTACGCAATTACGGTTACGGCGAAGGAAATTATCTACGGTACATCACTGTAATTACGCGTAAACTTACGCAATTACGCGTAAGGATACCGTAATGAAGGCGCTTACACTACAATGTTACGCGTAGTGCCGTAATACCCATTAATGCGTATTTTTTGACGCATGCGGACGATATGTACGCAATAGCCGTCAATGTGACAGTTATTGCGTACATATCATTCGCATGCGTCAAAACGTACGCTTATACTGAAGGGCGGGAGAAGATACTATTGGTTGCTTAGGATGTTGACTGATTGGCTACTCTTAGAAAATGGGAGATTTTACGTTAGTAATTACGCGTAAAATTACGCGTAAGTGTTCGTAAAATTACGCATGCCTAGCAATTACGGTAGACAGTGTAATTACGCGTAAGACCGTAAGTTACGCGTAACGCTTACGCGTAAATTTACATTGAATTACGATGCGTAATTACGCTCATGCGTAATTTCGGCCCAGCACTGAAGTAAGCGACTGTGGCCTCTCACAATGCTCCACTACTGAATATGCAAATGATCTCTTTATATCCCTGAAGCCAGGCTTACATCCAGAGCCGCTGGTGTATAGCAAGTCTATAGCTATAACATTTGAAGAGCCACATCAAATAAAGTTTGGATTTTACCTCATAAAAGCACAGCACTCTTTAGGAAAATCACACAAAGAAATTAGCATTCATTTCTTCCATTGCTGTTTTCATAGCAAACAGTACTTCAGGATTGAGAGGACACCTCAAGCTCGTCACCAATTAAGTACCGTAAACGATATGTTCCCTTTACCTGGCTTGGTGACCCCTTACATGGGCTTGAACAACAGTGATTTTGCGCCGATATGCTTGAAAATTTTTGCGGTCAAGGAAGCCTCGAAGGTTTCTCTGTAGAGTAAGAGCTGCCAAGCTCTGGACCTCATCCCATTTCTTTTTGAGTATTTCTCTAGCTTGCTCCTTCAGGAAAACCTGCACAATATACATCATTTTGATCCTGTCACCATAAAGGCCCAAACATTGTAGATAAGCCATGAAAGTACAATGCCAAGTCTGTTCCCACGTTTCCCTATTGCTCTGTGTGTCCCACTTTGGGCACTTCTGATAGTTTAGAGTAGGACTGCGGGTTGATATTCAGTATGTACTTTACACTGCAAACAAGCACATGCATCAAATAGAAACAGGGACTAAGAGTGACTGACTGACTTCCTTCACAGCTTACTATAACTACAATGGCCAGGGGAGGTCATTTTATCACAATTACATTTTACAGGAGAGAACATATTGTCAGTGCAATCTATGTTAACACAACAAGTGCATGAAAGCTTTTATAAAAAAAAAAAAGTTTACTGTTATAGAACTGTAATATAAGTGGAAAAGGCCTACTTGCTTTTTTATTATGCCCTGGATGGGATCTGTATAGTGAAATCTATCTCACCGCTGGCTGCGCAGAAATCTGTGCTGTATTGAACTATACATGTCGCTATTGATCTAGCTGTATCACGCTTAAGGCCCCGTTCACATCACAAACGCGGATGGCCATGCGTGCGGAACGCGTGCGGACCGCAACGCGTACGAACGCACGCCATCCGCGTTTGTGTGCGTTGCGTGGCTGATCCCATCACTGAAAAGTGAATGGGACAGCCATGCGTTTTTACAAAAAATGCATGCAGCATGCGTTCCCGGACCGCACAGGTCCGGAACGCATGCAGTGTGAACATCAGACATTGCACTCTATGCAATGTCTGATGTCGTGCGTGTCGGCCACCTGCACGCGTGCAGTGTGAATGGGGCCTAAGCTATATGCTAATTCTGCTTCAGATGGCTGATTGAGATGCACTCTTTGCTGCTATATATCTGCTGGCTACTAACACCTTTTGGCTCGCTACAATATGCCATTTGCTTGTGAACTGTATATATCATCTGACCTCTGGAATATACACTTATTCACTGGCTCAAACTTGTTTGGATATTGACTGTACAATTTCTGGAATATATAGCAGCTATATGGATCAAACTGTTTGCTGTTGAACTGCATGTTTGGTGCACGACAGAGGAATATATTCAACAGACTGGTTCTTTTGCTTTTTAGAGGCCTCCAACTAATTTTTTTCCATTCTGAGCTCAGTTGAACAATTAGTGCATGTTTTTGCTAGCAGTGAAGTAGATGCATATGCTTCGCTGACCATTTTGTGGGCCAATTTGGGAGTGGTGGGTTGGAGGTCGGTGACTGTGGGTGAGGGGCTGTCCGCTAGGTGGATAGGGGAGGAGGGGGAGGCGGGGCACACTTTTTTAATGACACATTTTTAATGGTATAACTAGGATGATTAATAAAGATTTGTATATATTTTTCTACAATTTGTTTGAATGGTTTTGTTCGGTCGGATCACACCTGCTGTAGTGTATCTCACAGTGTTTACTTCATTTTTTGAAAAAAAGGCACATTTAATTGTATTTATTTTCTGTCCCATATTGATATTGTATCTCATATCTTGTGTTTGAACAAAGTAAAAGTATTGAACACATGGCAGCGTGAGGACGATGAAAATTGATTTAGTTATTAAAATACAAAAATAATATAGACTGACAAATAGTATACTGTAACTATATTAGAATTTAAAATGGAATAAAAGTGAACGAGAACCGCTTAAAAAAAAAAAGAACCAGATACTTACCTAAGGAGAGGGAAGGCTCTGGGGGTCCTATAGAGTCTTCCCGCTCTTCTCTTGGATCTCTCGTTTCAGCGCTGGCTCCCTCGGTAGCAAATTGGTCAAATACTGTTTTCCGCCGCCGAAGGAGGCTTCATAAGTCTTCGGGAGACCGAGTGCTCCGGAAAACAGGTGGCTCTGTACGCTCTCTTGCATGTTTACGCAGGTGCAGTACAGAGCTACCTGTCCTTGGGAGCACTCGGCTCTTGAGGTCTTCTGAAGTCTCTTCCAGAGGGGTATTCAAATTGGGAGCCATCGCTGCAACAAGGGCCACTATTTATTAGAAATTGCTTTCTTTGCATCCTAAAATTTTGATCCTCAGGTTACTCAATGGTAGAAAGCCGTGTTTATTCACATATAGTGACAACAGTCCACTCACAAAACAAAACGACCATTTTGGAGGCCACTGGTCAGCTCCTGGCCAGTGGGCAATAAAAAAAAATTACCAAATGGCATCATTAAAAATCCTTACTGAATGCACTGTCCAATATAAAATAATACAAGTAACTAGAAACTGGAGATGCCCATAAAATATAAAACAACTAAAGCCACGTAAAATAAGGGTTTTAACAGTTTATTGAAAAAGAGAGGTTATTTGTCTTTTTAAATAAACTGTAATGTATTGAACAGTTGTCATCATTGAAGGTAAGCCAATACCTACCTTCTTTTTAAGAGATTCTTGATTGTTTTATATTTTATGGGTATCTCCAGTTTCTAGTTACTTGTTGGGGGTCAGGAATTTTACATTTTAATTTTTGAAATTCGAAAATTTCTATTTTGGAGAAACGACCACACAACCATCCGAAAAGCCAAGTGAGGACAGTATTCCCCCACAAGGGATTATGCTGGTTGCATGTTGGGGTGACCAGGAAGTGAAAGTACCCATTTCTTTTCTTATTGTCACTACTACTGTTTACTATAAATACTATTTTATGGCCAGCTGCTCACAGGTCTAGGGGGCTCTGCACATCTCTGTTGGTAGTCAGAGGCTGCATTTCAGATGCAGCCTGGTTTTAGGATATGCTGCCAATCCTGTTGTCTTAAAAATTGGTAATTAGTTAGAGGTTAATGTCGCTTCCAGAAGGATAACCTCATAGCATTGGAATGGTCCAGTACGGAAGACTCTGCATGCAAACTGTTTTTAGAAGCTAACATCCTCCATTTATGTTAGTTTGGTGCTTCTGTTTTGAATGCAAGATTTAGTTAGTTATTCAGATGCAGCCTGTCTTGGGCAGTGCTGCCACCTCTCCTTGCTGTCTAAAAAAAACCCAACCCTGTAAAATAACCTTATGGCTAGGTTCACCCATATGATATTTCAAGTTTGCATTCCATTTTTATTCAGAGGCTAGGGCTGTAGTGCACAGTTTAGCATCTGTGTTTAAAGCCAATGGGAACCCACCTAAAAAAATAAAAAAAGTCAGATACTCACCTAAGGAGAGGGAAGGCTCGGTCCTAATGAGCCTTCCCTCTCCTCTCCCGGTGTCTGGTCCCGCTCAGGATCCCCCGTAACAGTATTCGACTGTTTCGGTCAAATACTGTCACTTCTGCCGCCGAAGGGAGGTTTCGGAAGACGGGCCGCTCCATACTGCGCGTGTCCGAGTGCCCTCTATGACACGCTCGCGCGTGTCTATGACACACTCGCGTGTGTGTAGTATAGAGCCGCCAGCCTTCGGGAGGCCGAGTGCTCCCGAAGACTTTCGAAGTCCCCGCGGCGGCGGATTTGAACGGAGCATCCACCGGGCACCGGGAGAGGAGAGGGAAGGCTCATTAGGACTCAGAGCCATCCCTCTCCTTAGGTGAGTATCTGACTTTTTTTTTCTTTAGATGGGGTTACATTAGCTTTAATACAAGGTGTATATTTGCCTCTAGGGGGCTCTACACAAGTTTGGACTCCCGCTCTCCCTTTGTTCCCCATTTTTTCCTCCACATAAAACATGAATAGAAAATAATAACTTGGATCAGAGTAAGGACACAGAAATGACTTCAGTAGTAACTAACACTGCATTGTAATAAGTCGTCTTATTAATATATCTTTGCAACATTTCTGTTTTCTTGCAATATTACATATTACACATATTGCACTTGTTCTTTTTGCAACCATATCCTGTATACACTACAACCTCACCATATGATGGTTCTAGACATGTTTTCATTGTTGGATATTCAGTTTATGTCTCATTTTTCTGTATTTGATGCAAATAAAAACTTTTAGAAACAGGAAGAAATGAAGTCTCTACTGGTTGTATCTCCTTAGCAGACACAAAATAGTAAAGTCATTGGCAGCCCAGAGTGGCGTTTGGAGCACATTACAGGGGGAAATATCCGTGTTGATAAGGTACATACCAAGCCGGTATAAATAATGAAGTACCCTTATTATATCGTTTTTATCATTTCCCTTGACCTCAAAGGTATTTTCACATTAACATGTTGTGCTGTGTTGTAACTGATTTCACAACATTATTATCTTAAACTGCAGTAGAGTAAAACAACCACAAGATGTCACTGTGTGTAAAATGTTATGATGATCTTTAAGGGATTGTAATTTCCTGTATTCTCGCTGTTCCTCTCTGTTCTAAGTAAGTTGCATTTCCTGATGGTGGTGTATGATTTCTCTCTGCATGTTTTTCTTCAGTAAAGAGTTCTAACGTTATACTGGGCACCTATCTGCATGTACAGAAACACTGCTCCATCAGTAACAAAACAGATATACTCCATTTGCCTTGTACATTGAGGAAGGGGAGCAAATACAGAAACAATTGGGAAATTGTACATACAATGTAAGCCTAGTCACCAAATCCAAAGCCTGCAAAGCTCTACTGTTTTTTATCAAACGTGTCCTAACTTTGCTCAGATTAGATCTCCAACCCTGGGTGCTATGGGCAATTTGAAACCAGCATGATCATTAATTCTTACTTTCGAGATTCCAGTCTGATATAAGGGTGAAGATTCACCAAATGTTTTGCTGAGAACAGATGCACAACACTCCTTGTCTTCAGAGAAAGAGACGCCTTTCCCCGCCAGACAGCCATACCTGAAATATAAAAATCTATTGTTAGACATCCTGCTGTCCTAATGCTGGGAATACACGGCTCGATTATGAGCCATTTAGATGGCTCGATAGATAATTTCCGCCACGTCCGATCTCCGGCCCGATTGTTTAGTCGCTCGATTCCGCATTGAAGACAATGCAAAAAGATAAGAAAAACGAGCGGAAGATAAGAGAATTGCCTGCGGAATCGAGTGAGAATCGAGCGGAAAAATCGAGCCGTTTATGCCTAACATTAGTCAAACCCCACAGACTTTCACACACTTTTCTTTCAATTTATACGAAAAAAAAACCAGCACGAATATATCTCAGCTCTTACATCTTCACAAATTCTTGGATTGGCATACGGACTGGATAACCATCCTTCATAACCTGCACAGCTTCCAATATCCCCGAGTTCCTCAGTTGGGAACTTACAAACTCCACATCAAATATACCTGGGAGCTGCAACGACAAAACAGGACACATGGGGCTTGATACACAAAGCGGTGCTAACCTACTTAGCACGTCTTAAAGGAACACTTAAGTCAAACAAAAAATGAGTTTTACTCACCTGGGGCTTCCAATAGCCCGCTGCAGCTGTCCGGTGCCCTCGCCGTCTCCCTCTAATCCTCCTGGCCCCGCCGGCAGCCACTTCCTGTTTCGGTGACAGGAGCTGACAGGCTGGGGATGCGAGTGATTCTTCGCGTTCCCAGACACATTAGCACCTTCTATGCTGCTATATGGTATATGATATATGCTATAGCAGCATAGATGGCGCTATTGTGGCCAGGAACGCGAAAAATCACTCGCGTCCCCAGCCTGTCAGCTCCTGTCACTGAAACAGGAAGTGGCTGCCGGCGGGGCCAGGAGGATCGGAGGGAAACGGCGAGGGTATCGGACAGCTGCAGGGGGCTATTGGAAGCCCTAGGTGAGTAAAACCCATTTTTTTTGTTTGACTTAAGTGTCCCTTTAAGTCTTTAGACGTGCTAACCAGGGTGCTAAGTAGGTTAGCACCGGATTTCTCAATCAGATCGCACGCAAAGTTTTGCGCGTGCAAAGTCCTATGCGCGCGCTAAGTCCCATAGGCTTTAAACGGCACTTCGCGCGGAGCGCCCTGCGCTCTGTGCAGTGCGCGCGTAACGTTTTACGCGCATAAAGTTTTGCGCGCGAAAAGCTCGTTTAGACGTGCTAAGGGGGTTTTCACAGGCGTGCTAACAGTTAGCACCGCTTTGTGAATCAAGCCCATTGTATATTAGTGAACAAGTAACTACTCCATGAATCTTTTATAGGATATAATATTGCACTATTGTGATTCAAAAATGATAAATGAGCCACACCCCCTTGAGAAAGACGGCAGACGCCGACGAAACATGTCAAGGCTGCAATAATGAGACAACCACACTAGGATTCATTGTGGTTTTTTATGCTATCTATTTGATAAATAAAGCTTAAGGATTTATCTAATCTATATATGTGTCCAGTCACATTAACGGATGTGATCCCCACACTCTGATTGGCCCAATAGACTCTCTGTCAAGTGACATGGTGGGTGGAGTGGAGCAGACCCGCTCCCCTGACTGAGCCTGATTACGCACGCTATGCTGCCACTAGCGCACGTAGCATGAAGGGAGCCATCTTTAAGGCACGCTGATTAGTGATGAGTGTAATGACCCAATTATGATTACGCAAAATTTCGTGAAATTTCATGTAATCGCAGAATTACGAATATGGCCGTAATCAAAAGTTCCTGAATTTCACGAAATTACATAAAATTTCATGTTTATGGGGAATTTCGTAATTACAATCTTTTTCGTAATTACGATCATTTACGTAACACAAACAAATCAGAATGTCATGTTTAACACACAAATTCGACCTTTCTCAAAACTGTGTTCCAGTCCAGAGGCTCCGATACATTTAATGTGACAGCACTTGCAGGTACCTTTGCATTATCAGATATTGCAAGGCCCAAAACCAAGTGTCTCAGCATGCATGACCACTAAGTGCATCTTGACAAAGAGCACCTGTCTAAAGCTATGTACACACATACGACAAACAATCTTTTAATTGATGAAAGAACGACTTAAAGGGACACTTAAGTCAAACAAAAAAAAATGAGTTTTACTCACCTGGGGCTTCCAATAGCCCGCTGCAGCTGTATGGTGCCCTCGCCATCTCCCTCCGATCCTCCTGGCCCCGCCGGCAGCCACTTCCTGTTTCGGTGACAGGAGCTGACAGGCTGGGGATGCAAGTGATTCTTCGCATTCCTGGCCACAATAGCACCATCTATGCTGCTATAGCATATATCATATACCATATAGCAGCATAGAGGGTGCTAATGTGTCTAGGAACGCGAAGAATCACTCGCGTCCCCAGCCTGTCAGCTCCTGTCACCGAAACAGGAAGTGGCTGCCGGCGGGGCCAGGAGGATCGGAGGGAGATGGCGAGGGTACCGGACAGCTGCAGGGGGCTATTGGAAGCCCTAGGTGAGTAAAACTCATTTTTTTTTGTTTGACTTAAGTGTCCCTTTAACCACCCTGGCGTTCTATTGAGATCGCCAGTGCGGCTGCGGGAGGTTTTTTTTTTAATTAAAAAAAAACTATTTCATGCAGCCAACTGAAAGTTGGCTGCATGAAAAGCCCACTAGAGGGCGCTCCGGAGGCGTTCTTCTGATCGCCTCCGGCAAGCATAAGTAACAAGGAAGGCTGCAATGAGCAGCCTTCCTTGTTTGTCTTTCCTCGTCGCCATGGCGACAAGCGGAGTGACGTCATGGATGTCAGCCGACGTCCTGACGTCAGCCGCCTCCGATCCAGCCCTTAGCGCTGGCCGGAACTATTTGTTCCGGCTGCGCAGGGCTCGGGCGGCTGGCGGGACCCTCTTTCGCCGCTGCTCGCGGCGGATCGCCGCAGAGCGGCGGCGATCAGGCAGCACACGCGGCTGGCAAAGTGCCGACTGCGTGTGCTGCTTTTTATTTTATCAAAATCGGCCCAGCAGGGCCTGAGCAGCACCCTCTGGTGGTAATGGACGAGCTGAGCTCGTCCATACCGCTAAGGTGGTTAAGCAAAAGTAGTTTTTAAAAGTGTGTAACGATCTGATCGTTAACGAACGATCCGGAACAACGTCACAGTAGAATACTGGAAAATGCGTGTTTTCTGCGACGGGCTCACGTCTAGCCATTATTATACCTTCTGTACAGGGAAGATGTCACATACTGTTCCTGGAAGTGACATCATAGGAAGTTCCGCCCGCACATAACGAACAGTTTAAAACGTACGTTACACTATAAAACATGACATTACAGTACGAGAACTCATACTGTAGGTATGTAGGTAGAACATTTAGATAATATAGTGTTGACAAAACATACAAAAATACACTCTGTCCTGTTAAACTGACAATTATGGTATAATCATGTAGCATTTAACGTGTTACAGGACACATTCATAGAACCAACGTTACATCACGAAAAGCAACTGTTGCGCTTGTGCATGAAAATGAAAGGTTCTATGGAGATATAACGAAATGCGCATGTCAAGCCTAGTACGAATGACCGTTTTCTAACGATGTACTAATTTTGCAAACGATCGTCGTTTAAAAAAATCCGCCAAGGCAGATCTTTTGTTTTTAACGATCTAGCTCGTCCATCGTTTGAATGATCGTTGGAGGTTTTTCTTTAAACAATCATGGTTTGAAATGATCGGGGAACGATCGTTTCAAACGACTATAGTCGCATGTGTGTATGCACCTTTAGAAGTGGCTGCAGATAGAGCCTCCTGATACATTTAAAGCGGCAGCTTGTGCAGGGGCCTTTGCATTATCAGTAATTGCTATCAATGAGTGACTTTCCTGAGTTTAGTCATTACCTAAATGTGCATAATTACTATTAGAAAAGAAATTACGTTCATTTTTTGTAACTAAAATAACTGTGTTTCTATAGAAAACATGAAATTATAAAATTTCACGTTAAACACGAATTTGCGACGAAACTCAAAATTACGAAACCGAAATTTCGCTAATGGAATTCCGAATTATGGTTTGCATGGCAATTACGAAATTACGAATTTGTGTCGTAGCGGCAAAATTCATGTCCGTAATTAAGGAAACACGAAATTTCGAAAATTTCAGCTCAACACCAATGCTGATTCATTAGCTTGTGTAACAGTAGCCAACGTGTGCTCTAATGCTGCGCTATTGTTACTGAATCAAGCTGGATGTCCAAGGCTCACCTGTTGCATAGACCACTCCCCTTTTATTGTGTAACCACACAGCAGCGGGCCATCAGGTTAGCACAAGTGCCCAACCTGCTCACATCACTTTACACCTTTCATCACAAATCAAACACACTCCTAAATAGTGGCAGGCAGAATCTTAAAGTAACACAACACAATAAATCTTAAAGTGGACCTGAACTCTTGCACAGGACAGAAGGAAAGCAGAGATAAATGCACCCTGTATGTATTTAGAGAGTTCAGCCTGTCTAATTCCCCCTCATCTGTGTCTAATTACAAGTTGTAATTTAATCTCTCAGGAATCTCCTCTGCCGTGGCAGAGCAATTAATTGGTAAACACAGGATGTTAACAAAATGTCTGCTTCCATGAAATCAGGAAGTAGACACACTGCAGATTGGTTGCTGCATTTGTATCAGCTGTAACAAAGAAATGTTTTTCTTTAATGGTTATTTAAAGGTTATTATGCTGTTGGGTATATTTTAAAGGGGAACTGAAGTAAGAGGTATACGGGGAGGCTGCCACGTTTATTTCCTTTTAATCAATACCAGTTGCCTGGCAGCCCTGCTGGTCTAGTTCTCTGCAGTAGTATCTGAATAACACCAGAAACAAGCATGCAGCTAGTCTTGTCAGATCTGACTTTAAAGTCTGAAACACCTGATAAGCTGCATGCTTGTTCAGGGGCTATGGCTAATAGTACTAGAGGCAGAGGATCAGCAGGGGTGCCAGGCAACTGGTATTGCTTAAAAGGAAATAAACATGGCAGCATCCATATACCTCTCTCTTCAGTTCCCCTTTAAGGTAGCCATACACCTAGCAATGATGGGCATATTCGACCAAGAGTCAGTTCTCTGTCTAATCAAATCAGATTATTGAGAGATTAGAGAGAGATCTGTCAGCTGCCCATATACCCAGCAGGCCAATTCCCGATCAATTTCATGCTGACATTGATCAGGAAGCGGCCTGGTGACACCGCATCTGACCTCCTCACCGCCGTGACACTATCCTTCTAATGTTAAAGAGAAACTTCAGCTTAAACAAACATGCTGTCATTAAGTTACATTAATTATGTAATTAATGTAATTAAATTAATTAAAGATAGGTAATATAATCTCTTACCCACCCTGTTTAAAAGAACAGGCAAATGTTTGTGATTTCATGGTTGCAGCCATCTTTTTGGTTGAAAGGAGGTGACAGGGAGCATGGGACACAGTTCCAACTGTCCTGTGTCCTGATCACCCCTCCCAGTTGCTAGGCAATGAGAACAACAACATTGGAAATCCCATCATGCTTTGCACAGCAACAGGGGAAATATGCCCTGGCAGATTTCTTTGATGGGGCGGAGCTTAGCTACTGTGCAGCTAAAAACGAGGCTTTGGTAATAAAAACAAAGTTCTGATGCTGTGAAACTGTTAAAGAAACTCTAAGCCTCTTCAGTGCTGCTGAGTAGATTTTTAGTCTGTATAACTTGCACTGGGCACCGGGAGGGGGGGGGGGGAGAGGCACTTAACATTAGGGGGGGCAACACTGGGGGTTTCATCGCGTTCGTCGATCATCCTGGTATTGCACACCATTAGCGCCGTGCACTTAATTGAGCATGTCAACCCAACACCTTGAAGCATGTGCAATCAACTTATGCGAGTTCAGGTCCACTTTAAAGCAACACAACATATTAAATCCAGCAGCATTTATAGAAAGCGCCTCAGATTAAACTCCTTGTTGAGTTCACCTAACTGTAGCGACCCCAACCTGTCAATCCAGTTACCTTCTCTTTTAAGTATCATGGTGTTGAAATCCCAGCCTACAGGGGTCCTAGAAGCCTCCAACACACACCAGCTTAGCTGACTCACCCCATGTCTGAATTCAGCAAAATGCTTGGCAGGAGACATTTCACGTCCAGGTCCCGCCCCCTGCATTTATCGGGGTGTGCCCTGAGCCCTCAAGTAACCTGATGCTACTTTTATGTTCATCAATACAAACATTAACTTTGTGGTTGATCTCTAGTTCTTTATCAGAACAACATCTACTTGAGACTTAAAAAAAGCAGCTGACATTTTAAAATAATTAAATACTGACATGTGCAGTAAAGTGGGCCAAAGTCATAAGGCAGTATTTTCTTTCCACCTTATGAACTATGCCTGAAATGTATTTTTATGTACACCTAATATGTATGGCTGAATCCATCTCCTGTAATGTTCAGATCTGGAAAGAGAGAAGCAGCAGAACACTACGGCCATTTACAATTAACATTTTCTCCTGACATCTCTTTGGGGATAATTTTTCACATTCTCTTTAAAGTAACTTTTGAGCACTTAGCAATTGAAAAGGTAACCAAAAGTAGGTGAAAAAGTAATGTCAAAATTATTTTGATTATTGTCTTGCTTAAAGGGACCCCGAGCAGTGGCACAATTACCTGGGGCTTTTTCCAGTCCACCGTAGGCGGCGAGGTCCCCCTGCATCCTCCTGGCTCCTCTCCGTATGCCACAGCCGGCCCACGTTATCGGCAGAGCCGACTCTTCTTGGTTCTTGATGCTCGTCGTCATCATGCTGGCCACTTTGCGTCATCACGGCGGCCGGCGTGACAGGTCTTCTCATGCACCGTTTCCGCGTATGCGCAGACCTGTCATGCCGGCCGCCGTGATGATGCAAAGCGGCCGGCATGATGACGATGAGCGTCAGGAACCAGGAAGAGCCGGCCCGACACCCGCCCCGGGTGTCGCTGGTAACGGGGGCTGGTGGAGGCATACGTAGAGGAGCCAGGAGGATGCCGGGGGACCTCGCTGCCAGTGGGCTGGAAAAAGTCCCAGGTAAGTGTAATCTTTTAATTTTCAGGACTGCTCGGGGTCCCTTTAAAGGCATTTAAAAAATGTTTTACTAAAAAGTTGTGAACATATCGCCTAGGAAAAAATTCAGGAAAAAAAGTTAATTGCATATGGGCCCAGTAGTCTTCCACCATGACCATATGGGCCCAGCAGTCTTCCACCATGACCATATGGGCCCAGTAGTCTTCCACCATGAGCTTGCTTCTCTCTTAGAAAAGACCACATTGAAGACACCTCACCAGGCCAGATATCTCCTTAGGCAGTCAAAAAAATGTTAAACTTGGAAACATGGGGCCATATGCAATTAACTTTTTCTCCCAAGTTTTCTCCTAAAAGTTAAGATTTCAATTTTTTTTAAAGAAAAAACTAAAAACTTTTCAGCACGTTACTATTGAAAAAGTACTAACCAGTAGGTGAAAAATACTATCAAAATTATTTGTAATATTTTCTCATGTGATGGTGGTTTAAAGGGCATCTTATTGACAAAGAGTGAAATTATCACCAAGGGAAAAATTCAGGAGAAAAAGTGAATTGCATATTGGGCGTGGTTTCAAAACAAAACAAAACAAAAAAGTCACAAACTAAAATGGCACAGCGCTCATCGTGCATAAACTTCAAATGGTCAAGGGCAGGTTAATATTAAACCTTAGACTGCTGGCTATTTTTCTTAAAAATAAAAAAAAATCCACGTGCCATTGCCAGCCATGTTTGAATTGTGTTTATTAAATGCCTTACCCTAATGTGAATGTACCAGTTCACATTAGTCAGTAGGGATTTACATTGACATGCAAATACATTTAAGATGATTGAGATCCAGGGGCGTAACTAGAAATCACTGGGCCCACCTGCAAAACTTTGGATGGGGCCCCCTTGTGCAGAAAGTTTTTTATCTCCGTGCCCTTAGTTGTCAGTCTCTCAGGACAGGGAAAATAAACTTCTCCCCAGTGGCCCCTGGGCCCCCATGCGGATGCATCCCTTGCAGGGTCTATTGTTACGCCCCTGTTGAGAACCATGCTAATAATTAGGATACAGGATTAAGCATTAGGAATATGATGACTACTATAAGAGAACATAATGCTACAACTTATTATTGAGGTGCATAGTGGCTTTCCTTTTTGGAGGGACATGAATGATAAATGGTCTCATATGGGGGTAGGGGGATTGTTGAAGGTGGAATGTTACTGTGGGCATGATGGCCGCACTTAGGGACAGGATGGCTACATTTGATGTACAGGTCAGGTATACTCTTTTAACCTCCTTAGTAGCTCGGGATGGAAATCTGCAGCTCATAGCGGTAACCCCGAGCCTGAGTGAGTTATATGCAGGAGCTACTGCAGATCTCTCTGTGGTATTTTTTGTTTTGTTTTTAGGGCCTAAAAGCTTGTGGAAAAATAGCTCGGCTTTTAGGTCCTAAATCTGGAAATAATCCTAACGCCAGGGAGGTTAATGATATTTATTTCCATATAAGTTTTGCTTTATGCTGCTTGGCATAAAGGTAGTTTGACCTACAGTGTGGTCTCTGTTGAGGAGCAGAGACAGGTCTTCTCTGCAATAATCCAAGAAAGGTCCCACCACACACTTCAAGGGACTTTGTTTATTGTTCCATCACCAATACATAACCAACCGTATTGCGGTGACATGGTCAGCTATCTATTTGTGATGGAACTATAAATGTATCAACGGTGATGGAAAAATAAACACTGAACATTGTTCCTTGAAGTGTGTGGTGTGTGGATCTTTCTTGGATTATTGGCTGTACTATTGCCACATGGTCCAGCACCCACCAAGTTTTGACTGACTTGCATGCATAGGTCTTCTATGCAAACAGGCCAACGGATGTCTGGCTTTACACATCAGTACTGAATTATACACCTCATTATAGATGTCCTGACCTGTCTGCAGCGGATGCAGCACGGTGGAGGAAAGCCAGGTCAGGCTTCAGGCTGTGCTAGCTGGCTAGGATGCTACAACCGTCCGAAACACAGTACTGGGTTACTGAATTACACAGAACTTTGCAGGTAAAACATTTCCCATCTGCTGTCTTCTTGCTCTTCAGCTGGCTGTTTGCCCAGAGTTAACATAAGCTTGTAAATACTTCATTTTTTATGTGAATATACATGTTTGTTTAAATATGTTCTTTATGGAAGGTTGTATCATACTTTACCACCTTGTTTCATATAATAAACTAAACCTAGGTATTCTACCTTGTGTGAATACTTCATCCTACTACCAATTACTGAATCTGAGAGAGCCTAAGCGCTTAGAGTCCTATGGGAGAAAAGCACTATAGAAATGTTATTGTTATTTGCAGTTTTATGCTCATTGACATTGTTTTCATGAGGCTAGGAGCACACTAGGCGGGGTGGAAAACCATGTGTTTTCTGCATTGTGCCTTTTACAACAAAAAAAAGGTGGTGCTTTTTCATACATTTAGGATTGTGGTTTTCATGCATTTTGGAGCACTTGTGTCTTTTCAAAATGTTCATATTTAAAAAAGAAATGCATCAAAAATGCATGTAAAACTGCAGTCCTCTGCGTCTCCATTGGGACACAATGAGGTTGATTCACTAAGCTGCGCTGCTACAGCAGAGAGTGTTATAATCCCCTGCGCACGCTCTGCAGCCTGTGCATGCGCAGATAAATTACGCTCGGCTCAGGTCGTTTAAAGTGTGTCCGGTGGGTGCAGTAGTTTCAAAGTACGATATTCCTGCACTTTGATTGGCCCAATAGACTGTCACTAGCAGCGCAGCTTAGTGAATAAACTTCATTATGCATTTTTTACATGCGTTTTTGAGAACTATACAGCAAGTTTTGTGTGTTTGAAAAATGCACATCGTAAAACGCACATAGACTTTCATAAATGGTAAAAACGCTAGCGTTTTCCGCAATGCTAGTCATTTTGCCTAATGTACCACTAGCCCGAAATGTACATTTCCATAAGTTATACTCTGTGAGGGACTTGGGATAGGGTCAAGATTGGACAAAAATATCTGTCTTTAGCTTAGTTCACTACAGTCAACATAAAAAAAAAAAATGTTCAATGTTGTAAAGTTTGACATACTGTATGCGGTTTAAATCAAATAGTGAAATGGCAATTATATCTAGTGTAATTCAAGACTGCAACCCAACAAACTGTGTAAGGCTTTGTTAACATTATAAATCGCCAGCACTATCGCAAGTGCTGACCGATTTATAAAGTGCTTCTCAAATCGCTTTTCCCTGCGCTTTGCACTTAGAAAAGCACTTTTCTAAGCGCTTTTGCTGAGCAATTTGTTTATTCACTTCCTGGCGGCAGTCAGGAAATGAACTCTTTAAACCCGGAAAAGAATAAATACAAGCGTACAGGAAAATCGCAATTCAAAGTGCTTTTTCAAGTGTTTTGCGAATTCACTATACCTTCCATTGAGCAAAAACCCTCAGAAAATGGTACATGTAGCGCGTTTGCAATTATAATAAAAACGAAATGCTTACATGTGAGCACTTTCATAGGAAATCATTGCACAGGCGCTTCTAGGGCAATTTGCAAAATCGCCAGCGCTTGAAAAAATAAATAAATCAGCAAATGCTCATAGTGTGAACGAGCACTAAAGGTCCACTGGGGCTACTATTGAATATTTATGCAATTTAAAGGATACCCGAACTGACATGTGACTTGATGAGATAGACGTGTGTATGTACAGTGCTTAGCACACAAATAACTAGGCTGTGTTCCCTTTTTTCTTTCTCTGCCTGAAAGTTAAATATCAGGTATGTAAATGGCTGACTCAGTCCTGACTCAGACAGGAAGTGACTACAGTGTGACTCTCACTGATAAAAAATTCCTCTTTTTATTTCTTTCTTGCTCTCAGAATCCATTTTCTGCTAGGAAAGTGTTTTATAGTTGGAATTTCTTATCAGTGAGGGTCACACTGTAGTCACTTCCTGTCTAAGTCAGGACTGAGTCAGCCACTTACACATACCTGATATTTAACTCTTTCAGGCAGAGAAAGAAAAACAGGAACACAGCCTAGTTATTTGTGTGCTAGGCACTGTACATACACATGTCTATCTCATCGTGTCACATGTCACTTTGGGTACCCTTTAAAAAGGGAGGTAGTGGATGGTGGACTTCCCTCAAGTGGACTCGACAGTCTGTGTTCAAATACATTTTTTATTCAATGGTACTCCCAAAAATTGTGCACTCTTTTCACACGCTTTAACCTGCTTTTTCAGGCAAAGCAAGGAGCAGCATATCTGAACTCGAAGCTAAGAAGGGAGGCTCTGTTCTTGGCTTTGAGTTTAGATAAGTTGCTCCATGTTTTGCCTGAAAAAGCGAGTTGAAGTGTGCGAAACTCTTTGCACAGTTTTGGAAGTACCGTTGAATAAAGAAGGTATTATCACTGAACACAGACTGTGGGCTCTACTTGGGGGAGGTACGTCCACCACTACCTCCCTTGTTAAGTGTTTTTTAATGATTTGTTTATAATGAGTATCCTGATCTGGTGCCTCTGTTCAAACTATTGATCTTGAGAGTCCACCCTTGGTGAAGGAGTATTATTTCCTTTTTCCACTCCTACGGAGAGCAACATTCTTAACCTGAGTGGGGTCGGGTCTAATCTACCCACCTGCAATTCCATTGGTTACCAGTTGGGTAACCCAGATTTGTGAGTATAATCTCAGATACACATCACTATTACAATGTGAAGTGACATACTGCACTATTGGGGCTCTCGATATTTCATTCTTTTCCAAGCATTTATGTCATTTTGTGTGGGTTTGTGTGCACATCTACAGTACACCTCTCACATTCTTGTAAATATTTTACTATATCTTTTTATGGGACAACACTGAAGATTTGACACAGCACAACTCAGAACAGGACTCATCAAGGGCGTCCAAAGGAGTTGAGTGCCAGCGCTAAGCACCATATCCAACAGCTGTCTTTTGTAAATAGACAAATGAGTACTGGCAGCATTGCTGTAGAAGTTGAAGGAAAGAGGGTTGTTGTTCAGACTGTCAGTGCTCATACCATATGCCACACATTGCATCAAATTGGTCTGCATGGTTGTCATCCCCAGAGGAAGCCACTTCTATAAATGATGCAAACAAGCTGAAGGTTAGCAGACTAAGGACATGGATTACTAGAACCATGACCTGTGATCTGATGAGACCAAGATAAAACGTATTTGGTTTGCATGGTATCAGGAATGTGTGGCAGCGACCCGGTAAGGAGCACAAAGCCCAGTGTGTGTCTTGCCTACAGTCAAGCAGAGTGGTGGGAGTATGATGGTTTGTGGATGCATGAGAGCAGTCGGCATTGGGGATCTACTGTTTATTGAGGGAACCATGAATGCCAACAGGTACATATTGAAGCAGATCATGATCCCTCTCTTCAGAAACTGGGACACAGGGCAGTATTCCAACATGATAACAACCCCAAACACACCTCCAAGATGCTGGACTGACATATCTCCAGACCTAAACCCTATTGAGCATTTGTGGTGCATCCTTAAATGGAAAGTGGAGGAGCGCAAGATCTCCAACATCCACCAACGTTGTCATGGAGGAGTGGAAGAGGATTCCATTTCCAACCTGTGACGCTCTACTGAACCCCATGCCCAAGAGATTTAAGGCAATGCTGTAAAATAATGGTGGGCACACAACATATTTCCAGTTTGGGCACCAGTTCTTTCTCATTCTTCTCCCAGCGGTTTACTCTCGTGTTGAGTTCTTTTGATGAAACAGCAATAGTACACTGTCACACAAGCTGTATGCTGACTACTTTACATTGTATAAAAGTGTCATATCTCCAGTGTTGTCCCATGAACAGTTATTATAAATTATTTACAAAACTGAGGGTAGTGTATTCACTTTTGTATAAGAAAGTTACAACTGTTTGCTTTAATCTACCATGCATGGTATTATTTCTGTGTAAATTAACTTGCATCTGTCAGGTTAAGATCTTCTCTCACCGTACAGCTTGTCACGTGTCTGCAGAATGCCAATAACTGTTTGTTCGTCAGCATTAATATGAAGCCTCCTATACATTGCTTCGTCTCATTATGTATCAGCTGAAATGCTCTGAATCTATTGTACTCTATCTTTTCTTGTTGGAAAATGTAATACATTTTTACTGTTAAAATAAAAAATATGAAGCCCTCATCCCTAAACCCTCCAACTCATAGATGAGGAGTTTGGTACTCCTACAACATCTGTACTGAAAACCATGTACCGGTATATGACAAATGCTTAAATAAAAGAGGAGATTCTATGGAAATATAATCAACACATATGGTGGGCCCGATTCAATTCACTTATTCTCCCAAGTTTTCTCCTAACTAGGTGATATTTTCCCATAATAAATAAAATGACCCCAAAAAGTTATTTATAAACAGAAGATGAAAAAGTATCTCCTAGCAGAAAACTTTGGAGAAAAAGGGTGTGTATGTAGATCGAGAGCTAGATAGATAGATGGATAGATAGATAGATAGATAGATAGATAGATAGATAGATAGATATCATAGAATATACTGAGCTATAGATTGAAAAATGTAGGACTGACTGAAAGTATAAAAGTATAGGGGTGGCCCCATCTGTGAGTCAGTGCTAAATCTCTCCACTTATAGCCAGAATGGAGGGTGCCTCTCTCTCCCCCTCCCTACAGCACTGAAGCTGTTAGCTTCTCTGACTACCTCTCATTGTAAATTCCTCCCTCCCCGGTGATACAATGCAGAGCGCTCAGCGGGAGCCATGCCCCTCACCCATCTAGCAACGGGTGCTGCATCCTCTCCTGTCCCTCACTCACGCTGATATGTGTAGCATACCTTTTGTTTCCAACCTCACATGACATCAGGAGGTATGCTCATGCAGGCAGACTAGTGCGAGGGAAAAGCATGCTACACCCGGTGGTGGTTTGGTGAGGGACGTGGCTCCTGCTGGGTGCTCTGCATTGTATCATGGGGAGGGGGGAGTCAGAGTAACTGACAACTGGGGGGTGTCTACATGGGCGGGGGGGATCAGTAAGAGGCGGAACCCATTTAACCCATTTAGGTGGTGGTGGGTAATGGGGAGGTCAAAGTAGGAGAGGGTTACTGGCTGCATGTGGGGGCCTGGAGGAAGTATTAGCAGCCTTTGGGGACAAAGAGGAGTTAACAGCTGCAATACTTTATGCAGTGCAGCCATTAACTTTTTTGATAGACTTATATTTTCATATTAGTAGCGCCTAAGTAACATATTTACATTGTAATTTACTACTTGCTATTGAAATTCTGGCTTTTGTTTCACACTGCTGGCCTATCTGTAATTTCAAACAAAGTTGTAACACCTACAAGCTTGTTTGATTTGCAGGAGACTATAGTGGCCCTCCCCCCTGCTTAATTGCAAATCGTCTGCCAGACCATCCTGATTACTCATTTGCTCTGATGCTGTGTGTATATCAGGAGGTCTGGTAGTCGGGCCGGCCGACTTCGGGTCGTTTCAAAGGGTGGAAATTAACCAGAATTTACCAGAATTCAACAGCAATTCAGCAGAAATCAGCATTACACCAAGGTAACTTCCTCAATCTTTTAGCCTCACCTGCATTCCTGATCACTATTCAAACCTCACACACATTGCTTCCTCTCTCCTACTCCATGCATCTTCCACCATTCTCTACACATCTACCTCTGTCCAAACCACTGCCAGCCTCCTCTCCACACAATGTAATGCACCCCTTCCCCCCAGTCCTTTCTCTGGCTCACCCACACTTCACCCACCATATTCCTACCAACCCTTTGCCACCCCTCCACCACTACCACATGCTATTCCTCCACCTGCTTCTCCAGCTGGTCCCAGTGCTTTCTCCCTCCATCCTCAACCCACCCATTCCTAGACCCCCACTGGTCCCCAAACTCCCAGCCAACCCCCTTCCAGCCCCTCCACACTCCTCTTGCATCCGCAGACCACACCATAATAATCTCATTCCCATCCATACAACCCCCAGGCACTCTCTCCCTCTGTTTTGTGGTCTATGGAATGCCAGATCTGTCCGCAACAAGCTCACATCCATCCATGAGCTCTTCCTCTCTAAATCCCTCACCTTCCTCGCCCTCACAGAGACATGGCTCACCCCCTCTGACTGTACCGCAGCCGCTGCTCTCTCCTATGGGGGACTGCATCTCAGTCACACCCCCAGACCTGACAACAGGTCTGGAGGAGGAGTGGGTCTGCTTCTCTCCGCACCCTGCACCTTCCGGGTCCTATCACCACCCCCTTCCCTGCACTTCTCATCCTTCGAGGCCCATGTAATCCGCCTGTACCAACCTCTCCCAGCCATCATTGCGGTCCTATATCACCCCCCATCTGCTCCAACTTCACTCTTCCTGGACAACCTGGCCTCCTGGCTCCCCCACATCCTGTCATCTGACCTCCCCACCATCATACTCGGGGATTTCAACTTACCTATCGATGAGCCTATCTCCACTGCTGCCAAGCAGCTACTCTCCCTCACCAAATCCCTTGGTCTCTCTCAGCACACAAATTCCACCACCCACCGCGCTGGTCATACTCTTGACCTCATATTCTCAAAGTCCACCTCCCTCAGCAACCTGGACATCGCACCTTTCCCTATCTCTGACCATCACCTCCTCACCTTCACTATCTCCCCACCAACAACTTCTCTCCCCACCCCTCAGCCTGGTCGATGGCAGAGAGACCTACGTAATCTCAACCCAAATGTCCTAGCAAGTCCCCTTCTCTCCCTCTCCTCCCACCTACCCACCCTAACATGCCCCAATGAAGCGGCTGCACAATATAACCTTGCCCTCTCATCTGCTTTAGATCAAGCTGCCCCCTCAATCTTCCGCCCTATCAAGCCCCCCAACCCCCAACCCTGGCACAACACCCACACACGTAACCTCAGGAAAGAAACTCGAGCAGCCGAACGGAAATGGAGGAAATCACATCTCAATGCTGACTTCCTAGATTACAAGGCCAAACGGTTACTCTTCCACACTGCCCTCTCCGAGGCTAAACAAAGGTACTTTGCAGCACTGATTGTAACCCAAGCTTCCAACCCTCGACAGCTTTTTGCTACCTTCAATTCCCTCCTCAACCCCACTCCTCCCCCTCCCAGCTCCTCCCTCTCAGCCAATGACCTTGCCAACCACTTCACCACTAAAATTGCAACAATACGCAATGAAATTTCCCTCCTCCATCCCTCCCTTACCAATGCGTCTCAGGTTGTCCCCTTGCCTTCCCTCCCAGCGGCTCCCTTGTCTCATCCACCCCTCGCCTCTTTTGCTCCTGCCACCATTGATGAAGTCAGCCTGCTGCTAGTGGCTTCCCCCCCCCACATCCTCTCCCTGTGATCCGGTACCCGCGAATACTCTTCGTCCCCACTTCTCTGACCTGGCCCCAGTCCTCACCTCCTTGTTCAATCTCTCCCTTTCCACAGGCATCTTCCCCAAAGCATTCAAACAGGCCACTGTGCTTCCCCTGCTGAAAAAACCCTCACTCGACCCATCCCTACCCTCAAACTACCGCCCAATCTCCCTCCTTCCCTATGCTTCTAAACTCCTCGAACGCCTAGTCCACCAGCGCATTACCCAATACATCAACACCAATGCCCTACTTGACCCCCTACAGTCTGGATTCCGACCTGCGCACTCAACTGAAACAGCCCTCGCCAAGGTGGTCAACGACCTTACCCTTGCCAAGGCCAAAGGCAGTTATTCCATCCTGCTCCTCCTTGACCTCTCTGCAGCATTTGACACTGTTGACCACTCCCTCCTCCTCCAATCACTACAGTCCATGGGCATCCATGGGCTTGCCTTGGCCTGGATCTCCTCCTACCTATCCAATCGCTCCTTCACCACTTCCTTCAATGGCTCCTCCTCAACTCCTGCCCCCCTTTCAGTTGGGGTCCCCCAGGGCTCTGTTCTAGGCCCCCTTCTTTTCTCCATATACACTTCCTCAATTGGCAAGCTTATCTCCTCCCTGGGCTTCAATTACCACCTTTATGCAGATGACACTCAGATTTACCTCCATACCCCCGATCTCTCAGCCACCACCATAAACAAGGTCTCCTCGTGTCTCTCAGCAATTTCCTCCTGGATGTCAGCTAGGTTCCTAAAGCTTAACCTAGACAAAACTGAGCTCCTGATCCTTCCACCCCATGCTGCTGCACCCATCCCAGGTTTCCACCTCACAATCGACAACACAACCATTCTCCCTACCTCCCAGGCCCGCTGCCTGAGTGTCACCTTGGACTCTGACCTCTCCTTCATCCCACACATCCAAAACATCACAAGAGCCTGCAATTTCCACCTCCGTAATATCTCCAAGATCCGCCCATTCTTAACCCCGGACACGACCAAACTGCTCATCCATGCCCTCATCATCTCCCGCCTTGATTACTGTAACTCACTCCTTTCTGGCCTCCCCCTGAAACGCACTGCCCCCCTTCAATCAGTGATGAACGCGGCTGCAAGACTCATCCATTCTTCGCACCGCTCTGCATCCACATCTCCCCTTTGTGAATCCCTGCACTGGCTCCCTATCCGTCTCAGGATAAGTTTCAAGATTCTATGCCTGGCGTATAAATCTGTGCACAAAACATGCCCTACCTACATCTCGCAGCTTGTTCACAAGTATACACCAGGTCGCCCCCTCCGTTCCTCCAACGACCTTCGCCTCACCACCCCGCGCATTTCACACTCCCATGCCCGCCTGCAGGATTTCTCAAGAGCTGCCCCCACCCTCTGGAATGCCCTTCCACCACCCATCAGACTTGCTCCCTCTTTCAACACATTCAAGCAAGCCCTCAAAACCCACCTCTTTATGATGGCCTACCCACCTCCTACCACACAGTAACTCTCTAAGGAATATTTAACAGCCCCCCCTAGTGTTTCCACCCCTCCCTTTAGATTGTAAGCCTCTGGCAGGGTCCTCCACTCCCTAGTGTAATCTACAGGATCATGTGCTCCTGTCCTATGACAGCCTGTACTTGTATTACTGGGCCTACCTAACCAGCCCATATTGCATGATCATGTATTTTGTACAATTTGTATGTATAACTTTGTTCTATGTGTATAACCCTATGTATGGCATCCTTGTATCATTGTATATATTTATTGTCCAGCGCTGCGTAATATGTTGGCGCTTTATAAATACAATAAATAATAATAATAATAATAATTTGAGGCATTAAAAAAATGTATTAAAAAAATGCAAAAAAAAACTCAAGAGGGTCAAATATTGGTGTTGACTTATACATGAGGTTGACTCATATACAATGATGTACGGCATATACTATATATATATATATATATATATATATATATATATATATATATATATATATACATATATATACAGTGGCTTGCAAAAGTATTCGGCCCCCTTGAAGTTTTCCACATTTTGTCACATTACTGCCACAAACATGAATCAATGTTATTGGAATTCCACGTGAAAGACCAATACAAAGTGGTGTACATGTGAGAAGTGGAACGGAAATCATACATGATTCCAAACATTTTTTACAAATAAATAACTGCAAAGTGGTGTGTGCATAATTATTCGGCCCCCTTTGATCTGAGTGCAGTCAGTTGCCTATAGACATTGCCTGATGAGTGCTAATGACTAAATAGAGTGCACCTGTGTGTAATCTAATGTCAGTACAAATACAGCTGCTCTGTGAGGGCCTCAGAGGTTGTGTAAGAGAATATTGGGAGCAACAACACCGTGAAGTCCAAAGAACACACAAGACAGGTCAGGGATCAAGTTATTGAGAAATTTAAAGCAGGTTTAGGCTACAAAAAGATTTCCAAAGCCTTGAACATCCCACGGAGCACTGCTCAAGTGATTATTCATAAATGGAAGGCGTATGGCACAACTGTAAACCTACCAAGACAAGGCCATCCACCTAAACTCACAGGCCGAACAAGGAGAGCGCTGATCAGAAATGCAGTCAATAGGCCCATGGTGACTCTGGACGAGCTGCAGACATCTACAGCTCAGGTGGGGGAATCTGTCCATAGGACAACTATTAGTCATGCACTGTACAAAGTTGGCCTTTATGGAAGAGTGGCAAGAAGAAAGCCATTGTTAACAGAAAAGCATAAGAAGTCCTGTTTGCAGTTTGCCACAAGCCATGTGGGGAACACAGCAACCATGTGGAAGAAGGTGCTCTGGTCAGATGAGACCAAAATTGAACTTTTTGGCCAAAATGCAAAACGCTATGTGTGGCAGAAAACTAACACTGCACATCACTCTGAACACACCAACCCCACTGTCAAATATGGTGGTGGCAGCATCATGCTCAGGGGGTGCATCTCTTCAGCAGGGACAGGGAAGCTGGTCAGAGTTGATGGGAAGATGGATGGAGCTAAATACAGGGCAAACTTGGAAGAAAACCTCTTGGAGACTGCAAAAGATTTGAGACTGGGGCGGAGGTTCACCTTCCAGCAGGACAATGACCCTAAACATAAAGCCAGGGCAACAATGGAATGGTTTAAAATTAAAACATATCTATGTGTTAGAATGGCCCAGTCAAAGTCCAGATCTAAATCCAATCGAGAATCTGTGGCAAGATCTGAAAACTGCTGTTCACAAATGCTGTCCATCTAATCTGAATGAGCTGGAGTTGTTTTGCAAAGAAGAAAGGGCAAGGATTTCAGTCTCTAGGAGCTTGATTCACAAAGCGGTGCTAACCGACTTAGCACGTCTAAAGTCTTAAGGCGCGCTAACCAGGGTGCTAAGTAGGTTAGCACTGGTTTTCTCAATTGAGAAATCCGGTGCTAACCTACTTAGCACCCTGGTTAGCGCGCCTTAAGATTTTAGACGTGCTAAGCAGGTTAGCACCGCTTTGTGAATCAAGCCCTAGATGTGCAAAGCTGGTAGAGACATACCCTAAAAGACTGGCAGCTGTAATTGCAGCAAAAGCTGGTTCTACAAAGTATTAACTCAGGGGGCTGAATATTTACGCACACCCCACTTTGCAGTTATTGATTTGTAAAAAATGTTTGGAATCATGTACAATTTTCGTTCCACTTCTCATGTGTACACCACTTTGTGTATTGGTCTTTCACGTGGAATTCCAATAACATTGACTCATGTTTGTGGCAGTAATGTGACAAAATGTGGAAAACTTCAAGGGGGCAAAATACTTTAGCAAGCCACTGTATATATATATATATATATATATATATATATATATATATATATATATATATATATATATGTATATATATATATATATATATATATATATATATATATATATATACACACAGCAACTTCTTCCAACTATCTAACAACAGTTTGGTGAAGAACAATGCATTTTCCAACACGATGGAGCACAGTGTCAAAAAGGCAAAAGTGATGACTAAGTGGCTCGGGGACCAAAACGTTGAAATTTTGGGTCCATGGTCAGGAAACTTACTCCCATTGAGAACTTGTGGTCATTGCTCAAGAAGAGGCAGGTGGACCAAAAAAAAAAACCAACTAATTCTGAGAAACTCAAAGAAGTGATTATGAAATAATGGGTTGCTATCAGTCAGGATTTGGCCCAGAAGTTGATTGAGAGCATGCCCAGTCAAATTGCAAGAAGGGCCATCACTGCAAATACTGACTCTTTGCATAAATCTCATGTAATTGTCAATAAAAGCCTTTGAAACGTATGAAGTGCTTATAATTATATTTCAGTACATCACATAAACCACTGAAACAAAGATCTAAAAGCAGTTTAGCAGCAAACTTTGTGAAAACTCATATTTTTGACAGTCTCAAAACGTTTGGCCGGGGCTGAATATTATATAAATACACACACACACGTCATCAACATGATAGCTAAGAATAAACTAACATTCATAGTTTTACTGGGAGCAGTATGAGGAAATACATTTACTGTAGTTCCTTGCTTCTCGTAATTATAGACAGACAGAGGACAATGTCCACAGCATTTTATTTAGGTTCAGAAACTCTACAGACAGCCATGTTAGCAATAAACCAGATTGTGATGCATGAAAACAACAGCAAATGTGGAAAGAATACCCCACAAAATACAAAAAAAAGAAAAAATTGAACATTTACCTTTTTAGGATTAGGTGAGATGCAGCGAACAAACAATACGTGACTCCTATTAAAAAACAAATGTTTGTATACATTATACTGTACACCCATTTTACCATTACATAACACCCATGCAAGCACATGTATAAATCACATACATGTATCTGAGACTAAGTAGGTAATTCGCTAAACACAAAGAATGCACAAAATAATAAAAGTTCTGCAATTAATAACTACCCAAATTTCAGTTAACTGTGGTGCAGCGGGAGCGTGGTGGGGTGCGCGCACGACTGGCCGCGACTGGCCACATTACCGGGGGGGGGGGGGGGATTTACAAGAGAACGGAGCAGCCATAGAGGAGGGCAAGGGACCCCGCGCAGCTAATGGGGCTGGAGGAAACCCCGGGTAAGTATACAGTATATACACCCACACACTCAATCACAGGTACACTTGTACAAATAAGGAGAGATAATTAATGAGATTAACTCATGATTTGCCTCTCCTTATCTGTTTATCTCATGCATTCTCTCTCCTTACATTTAATATGAAAAATAGTAAGTAAGATTTGTGAATCAACCCCAAAGAGTGGTGCAATCTCTACATTATTATTTTGGCCTAAAAATAGACCAAAAGCTTTGACCCATCATGTAGCCAACTCCCCAACCAGCTGCCATCGCCCACCATGCAGAGCACTGATTTGTAGCATGCCCATGGGTGGAGAGTGCATGTACGAGTGTGCTTTAGCATCAATAGCTACCTGTCCTCGCTCCGGCTTGCTTCTTCTAGTGTCCCGTGCCTCTTCTGAATTGGCCATCAGAGTTCCAGGCTCACTGCCATGTGACCGCAGTGAGCCTGGAGCTCTAGTGGTCAGTTCAGAAAGCTGCACGGGAAGATAGAGGTAGCAAGCTGGAGCCAGGACAGATGACTATCTATGCTGAAGCATGTTTCGCAGCACTCTCAGCATAAGGGGGTTATTGCACACATCACTAGCCTATATCCCCTGCAGATAGGCTGACCCCTCCACTTTACACCCATTTAGGTGTCAAAAAGTAATTCTATCCGTGGTGGTATACAGTATACATTAAGAAAAGTGATCAATATGGATGCTTAGGAGAACTCATGGAGAAACATGTGATCAGTTCGATCAGCTGATAGCTTTGTAAGGTTCTGATTTGCTGGTCCTGATCATGTGTTAAACCAGGGAGTCATCACAGCAAATCAGAACCGTACAAATCTATCAGCTGATCAAACTGCTCACATGCTTCTCTGTGAGTTCTCTTAATCAGGGCCATCCCTAGTGAACAGTCCATGCAAACATACAGTATATCCATCTCTCATACCTCTTAAGGCGGCTAATCAGGTCCTGCAGATGAAGTTGAAATTTCCCAATTAAAGTAGAGCCCAGGTTTCTACTTCGAGATTTCTCTGTCCGAGAATGATGAGTACTGCCAGATGTTTTGAAAAGGTCTGCAAGGAGCTGAAGTAAAACAAATCAAGGGAAAAAACAGTTAGCAAATAAGGCTACAGTGAATAATGACAAAATAAGGTGCTTCAATAGAAAGACTTGTAAGGAATGAATTCATGCACTTAAAGCGGACCCAAACCAAACATTTTTTTTTATTCAAAATATTTAGTTGCACCACTCTGACACCTACAAAGACTTCAAGCCTATGAGCATTTCAGTGCATACTTTTCACCCCTCTCTTTCCATAACTAGGGTTATACAGGTGGCAGCCATTACTTCTGAGCTTAGTAGGAGGTTTTAGATCATGGGTGTGTTTGTCATCAGCTACCCTCCCTCACAGGGGCGTGGTCTATGTGACATCACACACAAGCTGAGATCACCTCCCCTGTGACATCATCAGTAGCAGCCTGTGTTTTTGTTTTTTTATCTCCTCCACCAGTCTGCCGGATTCTGTCCCGGCAATATGAAAGGAAGGGAGGGGTTCCTCCAATAAATGTAAAATATTTTATATTTGTCATCATGCAGCTAAAAAAGGCTGCTATTTATTATTATAAGTTAGAAAATAGATGTTATTTCTGAAATCTTATATTTTTAATTTGGGTCCACTTTAAAAAGGAAACCAATTGAAATTTGAAAAATGGGATAAATGTAATATTGTCAGATAAATCAGAAGTTGCTGTAAATGTTGTTAATCATCTTACATTTGTTACTGTAATTACTATGTCTACTTACTATGTATCAATGTCTGTATTTTGGGTTTATCATGTCTATTTTTTAACCCCTTTTTTACTTTATACTTAAAGTAACACTAAAGCGAAAAAAAACCTGTATGATATAATGAATTGTATGTGTAGTATGGATAGTTAATAGAAGATTAGTAGCAAAGATAAGCCTCATATTTTTATTTTCAGTAATATAGCTTTTTTTGTGTAACCTTGCATCATTCTCTAATATGTGAAGTTTACAAATTGCACTCTGTCTTTTAAATCATGAAACAGCGCAGAGCCAGGTTGAAATAAGTGCTTCAGAAAACTGCACTGTAGCTGACCCAAGTTGGGTCACAGAGCTCAGAGAAGCTCTTTTGCATAGATAACTAAAGTTTCTTAACTCTTCCTGTTCTGGAAACAATATGAGACATATATCTCTGCTGCTAATGTTATATTTCTTAGCTGTACTACACATACACATCATTATATCATAAGTTTATTTTCACTTCAGATTTCCTTTAAAGCACCACAAAATATGTTGGCACTTTATTACTCAATAGTAAATATAATGTGATCCCACAGAGGAGCTACTGTAGTAGAAATAGCTGAATAACACAATGGTGCCAATGAGAAAAGGGTGTTACAGCACAACTTGTTGCATAGGTGGCTGCGTAGCGTTACACCAGTCAGAGGGTCCATGCAGAAGATGTTTGTCCACCACCAAAAGTGTTTATATTGCATTAGGGCATGCGAACCTCAGAATCTGACCATGGAGTAATAAAAGGTGACTCCAGTGCACACCAAAAACCTCTAACAGATCCGCAAAACGCTGGAGGTGTTTGAAGCGGATTTCAGAGCGATTCTAGGTATGTATAGAGAGGTTTTCTAAACATGCCTAGCGGTTTTTGGAGCGTTTTTGTGCAGCAGATTTCATATATTGTTACAGTAAAGCTGCTACTGAACAGCTTCTGTAACAAAAACGCCTGGAAAACCGCTGTGATCTACCGTTTTTCAGAGCGGTTTTCCACTTTCCTATACTTTAACATTGAGGCAGAAACGCCTCAGAAATCTAAAAAATGCTAATTGTAAGAATTATTTCAAAGACTGAAATCTATATTTGCATTGTCTTCATAACAAGATTAAATATTGAAGTACGTGTATGATTATTATCATTTTTTTATAATTTTTTTTTTTTTTTTTACTAAAGTAAAGTAGGTTTGTCCTCATCAAGGAGAGTCCACAGGTACAATGCAAATGCAATTTTTGCCTTCTTGCTGTTAGTTAATAGAGCCATTTGTAATTGCTCTGTGGTAAAAATTCCCTCAGCACGAAAAACAACACTGTGAGGTAAAATACACCTATATCGTTGATCTGAGGTAATATTAACTTTACAATAAGTAAATTGAACCAGTCAGAGGAAAGATACAGCTCAATAGATGCTTTGAGCTACAGCTGCCGTCTGTGTTAACTATCTGAGGTAAAATACAGCTCGAGCTGAAAAAAAAAGAGATTCCGGTTGAAAAAAAAGTCACTTCCGATCGAATAAACCATTAGATGAAATACTTTATTTTTTATCTCGATCTTTTTTCTCAATTTAATTTTCAGCATATTCGATTATTTTACCTGGATTTTCAGTCTAATCGAATGTTTGTGTATGGTACCTCGAAAACTACTATGCAATTTTTTCCGATCTAATGGGATAATCGAACAAATTTATCTAATC
This sequence comes from Hyperolius riggenbachi, assembly GCF_040937935.1. NCBI lineage: Eukaryota > Metazoa > Chordata > Amphibia > Anura > Hyperoliidae > Hyperolius > Hyperolius riggenbachi. The sequence goes on from NC_090657.1 coordinate 6,772,852, forward strand.
GAAAAAAAAAATGAAAACATTGTACCATGTATGGGCACCATAATGGTACCCATACACGATACAATAAAAATGTTCGATTTTCCCGTTTATTCGATCTAAATGATCAAATCGAATGAAAGTTGAAAATATTTTTTTTTTCAATCAAGAAATTCAAACGATTATACCGTTTTTTCGAGAAAAATCTGATCGGACATGCTGGAAAACTCTTTATATTCGATCTAATGGAATAATTGAAGTAAATTATCTAATCGGAAAAAAAAATGAAAAATTGTACCATGTATGGCCACCATAAGATTGATATTCTACTATGACCTGTTATGTGTTCCAGTGAAATAACTAGTGTGAGTGAGTATGGAGGAGCCTTGCAGGACTTCTCTAAGGGAAAAGTATTGCTTTCAGTTATTATTTCATTCTTCTAAAGAGCTATGATTTAAAATAATTATAGGGAATCCATTAGTTTCAGGAATCAAGAGGACTGGGAAGATTAGGGATAGTCAAACTAATAGATTAAAAGAATTCCTTGTTGATGCAGGATTATGCAGATTCTACATGTATGTAGATTGCAAATGAACAAATCAAATTATAACTTGATGGAATTCCACTGGTCCATTTTTAAGCTGCGTAAAATTTAAATAATCCTGCACCAACTCAGAATGATTTGCATCTCAATGGTCATCATCACTATCCCTAACCATCCCTAGTAAGGGAAGGTGGAGATTAGTGCCATGGGTAGATTTAACGTTGGTGCAGAGGACTTCTGCTTTCAGTTTCTATATCCTGTGATCTGAAGAGAGACATCAAAGGATTCCAAGAATTTACAGCACAAGTAGTTATGTTGGCTGAGGTCAAAAGCATTGCATTTATCTCGCACGAGATACTTCCTTAGATTAAATGTCATGGTAAATAGTTACATAGTTCTCTTGGTAGAAAAAAGACATACGTCCATCGAGTTCAACCAGTAATGTTAGGCATGTAGCAGGGAGCGGGTTAAGATTAGGTGCAATCTAAGGGCTACAGTGTTCCGGGGGTAAGGGTTATTAAAGGGTTAAAGTTAGTACATGGTAGAGGAGGGGAGTGAAGTTTAGGACTAAGGAAAGGGCAAGGTGTTGAGTCACTGTTAAGCAATTCTGTGCAGTTATTAGGACCATAACACGTGAGAAGAAGGATGAGTTTCAGGATCCCCGGATCACTTTTATAACTTCATGATTTGCTACTATGGTAGAATCATCAACATACGTACGCCACAATGTAATGTCTGTATATGTTGAATACAGAGATGATCGTCATCAACAGATTACGATTTCGCTGAATTTCGTGTACATTTTTGCAATTACGCTTATACATTATTACGATTTGCAAATTCAATTGATTTCATGTAGTCATTTCTAATTTTGCATAAAATGTTGTGTAATTTCGCATCATTTCTTGCCGTCTTTAGCAGTGAATAGCAAAGGCCCCTTAAATGCTATTTACACCAAAATTGCTACATATGTTAACCATTTCTGCTGCCTGGACGTGAAGCTCACGTCCGGGCGGCTGCTCTGCTGCACTCCCGCGCACGATTGCGGTTGTGCCCCCCGTGTTGTCCTCCGGTAGCCCAGGGATCAGTGAACAGAAACATGGTTCCCGATCACCGATCCATCTCCCCAGCAGAAAAACCGAAGCGCTCTTACAAGAGGCTTCAGTTCTTCTGCCCGGAAAAATTTCCGCATCCCCCTTGTGCTTCCGCTTAGCGAGAAGTACAAGGAGGGAAAACAAAAATGAAGGTGGCCATCTTGTGGCCAAATATTAAAACTACATCTACACATTTTTTACATTTTAATTTACACATTTAACTACATTAGAAATGAACTGTTTATGTCCCACACCAAAATATTACCCAAATACATTTTTTAATGGAAAAAAAAATTACAATTAAAAAAAAAAAAAAAGATAGCTACCTAAGGGTCTGAACTTTTTAAATATGCATTTGAAGGGGGTATACTACAAACATAATTCAAATTATAAGCTTGTAAATAGTGATGGACGCAAAACGGAAAGAATGCACTTTTATTTCCAAATAAAATATTGGCGCCATACATTGCGATAGGGACAAAATGTAAATGGTATAATAACCGAGACATACGGGCAAATAAAATACATAGGTTTTAATTATGGTAGTGTGGATTATTTTATAGCTATAATGGCCAAAAACTGAGAAATAATTAATTTTTTCTTATTAATCCTGTTAAAATGCATTTATAAATAAATAATTCTTAGCAAAATGTACCACCCAAAGAAAGCCTAATTAGTGGTGGATCAATACATTGTGAGAAGTAGTGATAAAGTTATTAGCGAATGAATGGGAGGTAAAAATTGCTCTGATGCATAAGGTGAAAAATCCCCGCAGGCTGAAATGGTTAAGGAGCATCGTGGGTACAAGTCAAAAAAGAATTTTGCAAAAAGACCTTATAGTTTTTTTAAAAAAACTCGATTTAAAAAATGCATGTAAAAATGGTTTTTAAACTTAGAAAAATGATAGTTTAAAAACCATTTTTCTTTGTATTTTTAAAATCGAGTTTCTCAAAAACTAAAAGGTCTTTTTGAAAAATTATTTTTTGTGACTTATACCCACTATTCTGCTTAACATATGTAGCAATTTTGGTAGCAATAGCGTATGTGGGGCCTTTGCTATTAACCTCTAAAGTTGGCACAAAATTATGCAAAATTTTGCAAAAATTACACACAAAAATTACAATTTTTTTTTAAATACTACTATTACATATGGAATTAATTACGATTTTCTCTGAAATTTTGCATTACGATTATGATGCGTAATTGCGAAATTTCGGCCCACCACTAGTGGATTATGCTGGATTCAGGTAGATTTGTTTCCCTTTTCACAGAACAGGAAATTAGATGGTAAACACGTGTGCACTGTGACAACGTGTCAGCTGAACCGCACAGAGAATTAGGAGGTGTCCCTGTGGATCTGAGGGTAAAGAGATGGATCATCACCCACTGGACTCGCTCAGTCATCTGCTCATCTTCTAAGGTACTCATGATAGTCCTTACCTTCATCCGACTCTGGGCCAAGACATCTCTGGCAACAGCGGGAAGTCGGTCTCGGTTCTTCATCAAAAAATTATGAACCTATGAAATAAAGAGATACATCAGTGAGTTTTACACTGACTCAGACGTTCTCTAGGTGACTAGGAAACCAATAAACAGATTACCTGGTATGTGACCGGCCCACAATAATGCTGAACTGTGAACACTGGCAGAGGTAGCTTAGGTTTGATGTAGCAGCTGCTGTCTCCATGATGATAGTGACACTTCTGCAGGAAAGTATGGTCTGTAGCCTGCTCAACAAAAACATGTAGGCACTTAAAGTGACATAAAACTCAGATATAACATTCAATAAAAATGTGTTTTCCCACTTTTTATTATCCATACAGTTATCCTACTTGATTTTGTGCACAAATAATATTGTCTGTTTACAAATGGCAAATCCCCAAAGTACAGTTTATATGCTCTGAAAGCTGCAAAGCATTTTATTACATAGCTGATGTATTTATATATTAAACTCTATCCAGTGATCACTTTTCAGTCCTTTCTGCTTCTCATCTCAGTACAGCTCAGTTTTGCCAGTTTGCTAATGTTAACTAACCGTATCTGACAAAGGAATGTAAACAAAAGATAATGTTATCACCTCTTTGGATGTGGCCAGAAGCTGCCCACTAAAGCAAGGAGCTTTCCACTGAAGAACAAAGTATTGTGTTTAACTGTTTGAATGCTGTTCTACTACACATTTTGTTGGGTAGTACATTTTATGCAGTAAATAATCTTCTAGAGCAAAGAGGAAATGCAAATGGCAACCATCATTCCCTCACTCCTTCTACCATCACAGCAACAGAATGAACAGAAACCCAACAGTAATCCAGGTTTGTTTCCCAACTGAAAATAGAATTTAACCCATTCGCGTTCCGTCGTTTTCACTTGAGCAATGTTCACCTCCCATTGATTAGCCTATAACTTTATCACTACTTATCACAATGAACTGATCTATATCTTGTTTTTTCCGCCAAAAATTAGGCTTTCTTTGGGGGGTACATTTTGCTAAGAGCCACTTTACTGTAAATGCATTTTAACAGGAAGAATAAGAAAAAACGGAAATAATTCATTATTTCTCAGTTTTCAGCCATTATAATTTTAAAATAATACATGCCTCCATAATTAAAACTCACGTATTGTATTTGCCCATATGTCCCGGTTATTACACCGTTAAAATTATGTCCCTATCACAATGTATGGCGACAATATTTTATTTGGAAATAAAGGTGCATTTTTTCCGTTTTGCATCTATCACTATTTACAACTTTAAAATAAAAAAAATATAGAAATATTTCATCTTTACATTGATATTTAAAAAGTTTAGACCCTTAGGTAAATATTTAAATTTTTTTTTATTGTAATGGTTTTTTTTTTTTATATTAAACATTTTATTTGGGTATTTTTGGGAGGGTGGGATGTAAACCATAGTTTTTTAAAGTAATTGTGTGTTGATTTTAATTTTTTTTACTTTTTGTTGTAGTTTTCCTTTTGGCCACAAGATGGCGGCCATGAGTTTGTTTACATGACGTTTACGTAACACGCTTAGAGAGACGCATGGGGGACGCTACAGCCAGAAAAAGCGAAGCTTCCGAGAGAAGCTGTCGCTTTTTCAGCGGGGGAGAGGAATCAGTGATCGGGCACCATAGCCCGATTCATTGATTGCCTGGCTAACGAACTGCGGGCCGGGAGCTCGCGTGCACACGCGGGATCGGCCGCGGGAGCACGTGGTAGTGCACATGTTTCCTGGACGTAGTTTTTACGTCCAGGAACCAAAATAGGTTAAGCTACAATTAGATGGTCTGTAACAGTTCCCTGAAGCTGCCCTATGTACAGTGCCATTTGCAATCACTAGTTGTTAATGACAATTTGATGTGCTATGTGTTCATTATTCTATCCATGTTGCCTCGTGTTCCATGGCCTAGAGACTTTTATGGTTCATTTGGGGCAAATAAACCTCAGTTTTGGCAATCCTGGTGATGACAAAGCTATTGATTGGTCAGGAAGTTTCTGTCTATCACCACTTCTGCCAACTTCATGGTGGCCTATTAACACTAGCCTGTTCATGCAACATGATGTCATTTACTGTGTTTTACCCAAAATAAGACAGTCTCTTATATTATTTTTTTGTCCCTCTGCATCCCCCTCTTACCCCCAGCTCCATGCTGCGCTGTCCCCCGTGTCCTCCGATGTCCCCCTGATCCTCTTTTTCCCCCCAGCCACTGTGTGCCCCAGCTTCAGCCTCTGGGGAAAAAGTATGGATACTTTTGTTTCTACTAGAGCCGATGGTCTTGCAGGCGGGACCATTGCTCTGTTAATTGGCCAATCACCATTGCACTCGCTAAGTAGCAGCGAGTGCAATCATTGGCTCAATGATGGAGCCATGATCCCGCCCCTAAGACCATCGGCTCTAGTAGAAACAAAAGTTTCCATACTTTTTATTTATTTTAATAACACAAGCTGCCATACTTTTTCCACTTACTGCTGCTAGGGATTACTACAGATAAGAGCGTTTCTGCATAATAAATGTGGATTGTGTTATCTATAAACATAAGAACTATCTATTCCCAAGTTTAAGCACAAAGTGGATCCCTTCTGTGCATTGATAAGAGTGATTCCTATCAAACTTATTATAGTTAGTTGGCAATAAGAGCGCTGCTGATTTAAAGGGCCCTATAGCAATATTGAGAGGTTGTGGTGTGTATGAGTGTGGAGTGTGGAGTGTGGAGTGTGGACTGTGGATTTTTGTAATTTTATACATTATATTTTAATAAAATGTATTCTATAGAATACAGAATTAGCGCGAGTTGTGATTACATTATATTTTGCAGTATTATTGCTTTGAGAGAGGGTTGAAGGTATCCCTCTGCAACATGCAGCTTGTGTAGGGTTACTTACCAGCGCCATATAAATTGTATGTCTATATAACAAGTAACTTGTCTATATATCTTATCTAAAGTTTAGATAGTTTACACATATCTAGCTGCAAACTGCTTCAAAAGTTTATGATTATTTATTCCTGTGATACAATGAGGGCAGCCACGTTCTGTTTGTCACATTGTCACAGGCTGAGGGCTGGAGATGCTATCAGCTTGCCTGTGTGTAAATTCAGTCCCCTCTCCTCCTCGCCCCTCCCCTCTGCCTCTGAAATCTCTGGCTAGTAACCTCCTCCTCCTCCTGCCCAGACTGAGCTCCCATAAGCCCTTGCTACAGTGCCAAGGCACAAAATGAGCTGTGGGCGAGGCTTGTTTAGTTTATAGGGAATTAGAGTATTAAAACAAAAACAAAAAAGTATTTGGCTTGAGGAATGCCCTATAAACTATATGAAAGGAACACAATTATGCAATGAGTAAAAGTTTATCTCGGATGCACTTTAAGAAAGACTGTTATGTAATCTACCTGGGCTAATTCAGTTTGCTCCTCTAAAATGTGAAGAATGCTGTGTGGCCGACCAGTTAGAAGACCCAAACATGAAGCAGCTCCTTCTGAAGAGAGAGGGATCCAGCACAGCCCTTCTATTGCATATTCAGCCTATGAAGGAAAATTACATTTACAGATTTTCCCTTGCATCAACTACCAGGCCATGCTGCATTTCCCACCACACGGCATACCTTTTCCTGTGACACCAATCGCTCTGTGCTGTGGTGCTGGATCTGCTCATTGGCAAAGTTTCGGCACAGCTGCTCCAGACTGTTAACGCCCAGATTCTGTGACATAAGAAATATGATCAGGGCAAAGTATGTAGTGCCTGTATTTTTACTGTAAGTTACTACTGCTGGGGAATAGGACCACATATCTTGGTATTAGGGGGGTTGCTAGGATCCCAAGAGATCCAAGGCACTTTTGGCCACTCCAGACGAAAAATGGGTGTGGCCATGCACCAGAATGTGGGTGTGGTCGTGGGTGGAGCAAAACGTACATGACCTTAACAGCGGTCTAAGTAGTCCTGCCCAGCAAAATGTTGAATGAAGCCCTCCTCTCCATTAAAACAAAAGAAATTGCAGCATATCAAATAAATAGGCAGTGAGAATCAGATGCTAGGAGCTCTAGTGTCTGATTAATTCTCAGACACTGGAGGAGAAGCCCAGAAGAGATGTTTGCAGAATCTGCAGACCAAGCAGGTGAGTATTGCTGCCCGCTGCCTGACTTTGCCTAAGGGACATCGGGGGCACCCCAGAATACATCCGTGGCACATGCCAGTGATCTTTGGGGCTAGCAACGTCCCTGCTTGGTATTACTGTTATCATCATTATACAATACACAATATACAATAACATTTCTATAGCGCTTTTCTCCCATAGGACTTAAAGCACTTAGGCTCTCTCAGATTCAGTAATTGGTAGTAGGATGAAGTATTCACACAACAAAAGTTATATTTCTGCAAATGCCAAACTGAACAGGTGGGTTTTCAGTCTGGATTTAAACACGTCCAGGGATGGAGCTGTCCTGATCTGCTGAGGTAAGGAGTTCCAAAACGTAGGGGCAGCATGACAGAAGGCTCTGGGACCAAAAGTTTCCAAGTGGACTCTGGGTATGACTAGATTATTAGAACCTGTGGATCTGAGAATGCGGGGATTGCTACGCAGCTGCAACATATCTTTCATGTATCCAGGGCCCAGATTATCCACTGATTTCAATTTGCAGCCAGCTGAGAGTTTTCAAAGATAACAGTATGTGAAATTACAAGTCCTTGTCAGCAGTTTGTACTCCAGTAATGTTGCTGTGGTTGCAAATTCCCATCTACCCACATGAATAATTTCAAAGGGGTAAGAGACGCCCAAATATAGATAAATTGCATTAAGAACACATAAAATTACATAGTTACATAGTTATTTGGGTTGAAAAAAGACAGGACGTTTTTATAAGTCCCCACGTGTCCTGAGGAGGCGTGCTCACAGGCGAAACAGCTGTAGACAGGGGGCATATGTATACTTGGAACGTCGTGACTAAATAAAGAGGAACTTCAAGGAGTGTGCCGGAGTCCGCCTTTCTTTTGTTTATATGTTTTTATAAGTCAGCTTGTTATTAAGTGGTTAAAGGATACCTGAGGTGATATGTGACAGGATGAGATAGACATGTGTATGTACAGTGACTAGCACACAAATAACTAGGCTGTGTTCCTTTTTTTCTTTCTCTGCCTGAAAGAGTTAAATATCAGGTATGTAAGTGGCCGACTCAGTCCGGACTCAGACAGGAAGTGACTACAGCGTGACCCTCACTGATAAGAAATTCCCCTTTTTATCTCTTTCTTGCTCTCAGAATCCATTTTCTTCTAGGAAAGTGTTTTATAGTTGGAATTTCTTATCAGTGAGGGTCACACTGTAGTCACTTCCTGTCTGAGTCAGGACTGAGTCAGCCACTTACATACCTGATATTTACCTCTTTCAGGCAGACAAAGAAAAAAGGAACACAGCCTAGTTATTTGTGTGCTAGGCACTGTACATACCCATGTCTATCTCATCATGTCACATGTCACTTCGGGTATCCTTTAAGGGGTCAGTTGGTAGACTCTATGCATATGTTCTCTGCAAAACACAATGCATGTGTTCTCTGTAAAAGCAATTTCATTGACACATCTGTGGGTGTGTTCTAGATTTTGTACCCTGGTGAACATATACATTTTTTTTTCAAGGCAAAAAAATAATATGCCATACAGTCTTTTTGGGTTGGGTTGGCAAAATTCTTCATACCGTGCAGAGTTTGGAAGGTAGAAGGAGCCCAATGCATTTGTTTGCATAATGTGGTGCCTGTAAGGCAAGGCAACATTGTGGCTGGTGTAGCAGCATTGTTGTTATTTAGTATTTATATGGCACCGACATGTTCCCTAGCGCTGTAGAGTATATAGTCTTGTCACTAACTCCCTCAGAGGGGCTCACAATCTAATCCCTAGTCATATGTTTTTCTATGTATTGTGTAGTGTATGTATCGTAGTCTAGGGCCAATTTTAGGGGAAAGCCAATTAACTGATCTGTATGTTTTGGGGATGTTTTAGGAAACCAGAGTGCCCGGAGGAAACCCATGCAGACACTGGGAGAACATACAAACAATGTGCTGCCCATGCAGCATTAAATTTGCTCACTGAAGTGTGAGTTGCAAAAGATGTAATTGCCCTGTGGACATCTGCAGAAGACAGGGGAAGTTAAAGAGAACCCGATGTAGGTTGTAAGAATCCTATTAGCACACAGAGGCCGGGTCTGCATATAATACCCAGCCTCTGTCGCCATAGAGTGCCCCCCTCCCCAGCCCCCCCCCCCCGCGCTCTGCTGTCTCCCATAAATCATACGCCGTGCTAGTGACACGCAGCGTGTCACAGCTGCCTGTTTTCATACACACTGTCACTCTTGCCGCTCCCCCGCCTCCTCTATTTCTCCGCTCCCGCCTGCGTCCCTTCCCTCCAATCAGCGGTGAGGGAAGGGACGCAGGCGGGGAGCAGCGATATAGAGGAGGCGGAGGAGCAGCAAGAGTGACAGTGCAGATGTAAACAGCCGGCTAGCGATGTTGATTTATGGGGACACACAGCAGAGCACAGAAGGGGCCTGGGGGGGAGGGGGGCACTCTATGGCAACAGAGGCTGGGCATTATATGCAGACCCGGCCTCTGTGTGCTAATAGGATTCATAGAACCCACCTCGGGTTCTCTTTAAAGCAAGGTATTGACTAACAAAGATTCTGTGAATAGACCTAACAGTTGCCAGGGGCTGAGCTGTTACATTGGGACTGTTACAGGATGTGGCTGCTTGCCTCCTGTTTTAAAGAGGAACTCCAGTGAAAATAATGTAGTAAAAAAAGTGCTTCATTTTTTATCATAATTATGTATAAATGATTTAGTCAGTGTTCGCTCATTGTAAAATCTTTCCTCTCCCCGATTTACATTCTGACATTTAT